>NC_055996.1:84638416-84938416 GCF_018446385.1 Zingiber officinale
CTGGGCGCCCAGAAGGATTCCGGGCGCCCCGGACTGTTCCGGGCGCCTCGGAAGCCCAAAGTCAACAAGAGTTGACTTTTTTGGTTCGGGCCCTCTGCTTCAGGTCCACTCGCCCCAGTCCAGGTCTTCCACTCCAGTTCTGTTCACTTAGGTGATCTCTGCCATCCGAAATATGGCTCACCTGAACACAGCTTCCGGTCTTCTCAAGCAAGCTTTCGCTCCGGCTTCTCGTCCCTCAGAATCATCACGTGCTTCCTTCTCGTCCGCCAACGTACTCATCCACAGTCTTCATCCCTCAGTCATACCCCATGCCGACCTTCTTGCTAGCTGCGTCTCTTGCTCCCCGAGCAGTCTTCCACTCCGGCTTCTCGTCCCTCGGAACCACCGCACACTTCCTTCTCGTCCGCCGGTGTACTCTTCCGCAGCGCCTCGTCCCTCGGACGCATCACATGCCGTCCTTCTCGCTAGCTATGTCTTCTGCTCGACTACCTGTGCTCCTAAGCTCCTACACATTTAGACACAAGGTTAAAAACACACAGGACCTAACTTAACTTGTTAATCATGCCAAAACAACCTTGGGGTTCCAACAATCTCCCCCTTTTTGATGTGAGCAACCCAAGTTAAACTAGGGTAAATAGACATAAAAAATAAATTAACTAATTTTGCAAATAAAGAGTAAAAAGATAGAAAATTTAAATTTTTGTCTACCTCGCCCTAGACTTATACTTTTCCTACTCCCCCTTTGATCACATAAAAATTGGGGTTCCAGAATAAATCTAAGGGTTAAAACTTAGAAAATTTTGAAAATAATTTCAATGATTAACAATTTCTAAGTTAGATAAATTCTAAGTTAGAAAATTTGCAAAGGAAATATTAAAAATTTCTAACTTAAATTTATGAATTTTCTAAGTAAAAACTTCATGTAAGAAAATTTTCTGAGTAAAAAAAATTTAAGCAATAATTTCTAATGTTCAGAATAAATTATAACCTAGGAAAGAATAATTTTTTTGAGAATTTTTCTAAGTAAAAAAAATTTACACACGCAAATTTTTCTAAGTATCAAAATATTTTAGAAAGATTTCCAAAAAAATGTTTTAAAAACTTTTTAAAGTATTTATTAAATTTTAATGTTTTACCATAAAGCCAATTAAACATTTTATTTTAATATTTTGACTTCCAAGTCGTGGCGAGGCACTGGGTCTTCTTGGTTATTAGAGCAACAACCACTTCCTTAAACAAAGTCTCATAAAGAAACTGATTGTTTAATTTCCTCACTGAAAGCACTAAACCCGATTAAAAGTTCAATTTAAACATGACTTTGGAACCCAATAAAGATTCCAGCCTATTGGATTAACTAAAAATTTCTTAGGGACATATCTTTTTGAAATGTTCCTAATTTATCCCTTATGATATCTAAAATACCAATTTAAATTGTTAAATTTTCTAACATTGGTATTAGATGAGCATGCATGGTTTTTCAAGTTATTTGTTTGTACTTTTAAATTATCATTTTCTACTTTTAATTTTCATTTTCTAATTTAATTCTGTTGAATTCTTCTATTGGACAAGATTTAGCTAATATTATTTTTAAATTCTTAATTTCTTTTTCTAATTTACAGCAATCCTTAGTTAACAATTTAATAAACTTAAATAGTTTATCAGGAGGAAGATATCGTACCTGACTTACCTTGTCGATCTCATTGTCCGTTTCTCCCCCTAAATTGTTGTTATCTTCCGACGTGGCTCCCCCTTCATCGATGCTCTCGATGCTCATCTCAGAAGAGCTTGGCTGCAGTCGTCATCTTGATGACTTGCCATTAGTGCAAGTCCGGAGAAAGCTTCGACTTCCGATTCGGATGACGTATCGTCCCACGTCGCTTTTAATGCCTTGCGTTTTTTAACAAGCTTCTTACCTTTATCCGTGTCCTTATTCCTCAGCTTGGGGCAGTTGTCCTTGACATGCCCTTCTTCGTTGCAGTGGTAGCAGCGGATGGTCCTTTTCTTTCTATCCTGCGGATGGTTAGTTTTTCTAGAATTACATAACTTCTTAAATCATCTTACAATCATTACCATTTCCTCATCGTCGAGAGAGGACTCTGACTCAGGTTTGTCTCTGAATACTTTGAGGGTGATGTTGTGCTTAGGCTCCTTCGTACCTGCACATCTTGATTCATGCACTTCAAATGTGGAAAAGAATTCTTCTAATATAATTTTTTCTAAATCTTTCGAAATGTAAAAGGCATCTACTAGTGATGCCCATTTTGTATTTCTAGGAAATGAATTGAGGCGTACCTTAGCGAATCTCGGTTACTTACCTTTTCTCCAAGATTCAAGAGTCCGGTGATCATTTCCTTAATTCTTGAGTGCATATGTGCAACTATCTCGTCTTCCCCAAGTCGCAGGCTGGTGAGCTGATTGCGGAGTAAATCTTATTTTGGGAGCTTGGCTTCGGACATTCCTTCGTGTAGCTCAAGGAACGTCTCCCAAAGTTCTTTCACGGAGTCATAGTTGCCGATCCGGTTGACTTCTTGTGGCGGAAGAACGGTTAGTAGATGGTACTCTGCTTTTCCGTTTGCCACGTAGTCGGCCTGCTCCTTCTTCGTCCAGTGGTATTTCTCCTTATCTTCCGGTGCTGTAAAACCGAATTCCATAATTAAAATTAAATCAAAATCGATTTAAAAAATACTTGCACTCACTTTTTCTAGCTAGCGAATTCCCCTTCGAACTTCGGCGGGTAGATGCTTGGTCCGGCCATTATTTTGTTGCTTCGTTCGGCTGTTAGTCCTCCTGAATTGCCTTGGCTCTAATACCACTTGTTGGATCGCGACGGCCAAATAGAAGGGTTGAATAGCCTACAAAAATAAAAACACAACCCTTCTCGACTTTTCTTAAACTAACACTTGCAAAATAAATTAACTAAACAGAACAGAAAGAAGAGGCAAGAGGATTTTTACTTGGTTACAACTGAGGAGGTTGTTAATCCAAGGAAAGTGTAACACTAAATACTCCTTCAGGCGGAGAAGCCTTTTATAGCAGTGAAGCACAAAAATAATGAAGCTAATCTAGAAATGAAGCGTACAAGTGTTGGAAATTAATTGCTTGAGATTAATAAAGGCTTCTGGACCAAGGCTGTATTTATAGCCTTGGTCAGGGTGTCCCGAAGTATTCCGGGCACCCTGGGGGGATAAAACTTTATCCCCAACGCACAAATCTTGATTTGACCAAGATCTGGATATAATTTTGGTCTGGGCGCCCGAAACTCGGACTGTTACGGGCGCTTGAAAGCCCAAAGTCAATAGGAGTTGACTTTTTCGGTTTGGGTCCTCTGCTCCGAGTCCGCTCGCCGTGGTCCGGGTCTTCCACTCTGGTTCCATTCGCTTGGGTGATCTCTGCCATCCGGAATAGGCTCACCCAAACCCAACTTCCGATCTTCTCGAGTAGGCTTCCGCTCCGGCTTCTCGTCCCTCAGAATCGTCGCGTGCTTCCTTCTCGTCCGCCAGCGTATTCATCCACAATCTTCGTCCCTCAGTCGCACCCCGTGTCGACCTTCTCGCTAGCTGTGTCTCTTACTCCCTGAGCAGTTTTTCGCTCTGGCTTCTCGTCCCTCAGAATCACCGCATGCTTTCTTCTCATCCGCCGGTGTACTCTTCCGCAGCGCCTCGTCCCTCGGACGCACCGCGTGCCATCCTTCTTGCTAGCTGCGTCTTCCGCTCGACTACCTGTGCTCCTGAGCTCCTGCACACTTAGACACAAGGTTTAAAACACATGGGACCTAACTTAACTTGTTGATCACATCAAAACAACATTGGGGTTCCAACATCTTCAACCTTCTCAGTATTCTCCTCATCATCTTGAATCTAAATTGGTTCAAGTGTTTGAGGAGAGAGCTCTTCTTGAATTTTCATCCCTTTTTGAGCAGTCACTAGGGGATCTCCCAAGGTCCGTCCGCTCCGAAGCTCAATTCTATTGCAGTGTTCCATTTGGTTGACATCAGGTTTTCTTGGAAAATGTTCTGATGCTCTTGAAGATGATGAAGCTATCTGAGCAATCTAGCTATCTTGCATTTTCTGGTGCTTCTCAGAACTATCCATTCTCTGATTTAGTATCTTAATTTCTTGCTTCAATTCATTTTGACCATAAATGACTTCCTCAAGCATTTTCTCCAATTTAGATAACTGATAGCCTTGAGTAGGTTGTTATTGTTGACAGCTTTGTTGTCCAGGCTGGTAGCTTGGTCTAGCCCCCATGGATGGTCCTTGTTCTTGGTTGTTACGATAAAAAAAGTGTGGATGATTCTTCCAACCAGGGTTGTATGTGTTGGAGTATGGATTGTTCTGCCTTTCATTATAACTCATGATAGCGTCACACTGCTCAATTTGATTGACTTGTGCAGAGATGACTCCCAAGGGGAATGAGTCTTGAGCATGATCTAAACTTCCACATGTTTCACAAACACATACTATGGCATTGACCGTGCTTGAATTAGTTCCCATATTTTCTATCTTTTTGGTAAGAGCATCCAACTTTGTAAATATCAAAGTGATTGCATCTAAATCAAATTTTCCTAATGTTTTAGTTGGGTTTATAGACAAATAACCTCCACATCTTTCTGATGTCGATTGATGATGGTTTTGTGCTACACTTTCAATTATATCTTCAGCTTCATCAAGACTTTTATTCATCAGTGCCCCTCCAGCTGCAAAATCTAAGGACACTTTTGTATGGTAATTCATGTCATTATAAAATGTGTGTAATACTAACCATTTTACAAGTCCATGGTGTGGGCATTGTCTGAGTATATTATTAAATCTATCTCATGCTTCAAATAATGATTCAGAGTTTGACTGTCTGAAGCTTGCTATCAAATTTCTCATATGAGTAGTCTTACTAGAGGAATAGAATTTGTCCAGAAATTGTTGCTCACATTGCTCCCAAGTGGATATGCTGTTGGCTGGTAAAGAATTTAGCCACTATTTGGCTCTATCTCTCAAAGAAAACTCAAATAATGATACTAAAGCCTCTGCTGGAACACCATTCATTTTCATTATACTACAAATTTCATAAAATCTTCAAGGTGTTGATTCAGATCTTCATGTGGTCCGCCCCCGAATTGGTTTTGTTGTACCATGGTAATTATCGCAGGCTTTATCTCAAAATTGTTGGCTTCAATAGGTGGTCTGGTGATGCTAGATCGAAGCCCTCGTGCATATGTGCTGTGTAATCCTTCAATGGTTTGTTTGCCATGATTGAATGTTTTTGTTCTACTTGTTGTCTTTGCAAGATTTTCCTTCTATGAAAAGTTCTATCAATCTCAGGATCAAAAGGTAATAGATCTCCTGCAAAGTTAGATCAGCACATACAAGAACAAGATTCCAAATATTTTTTTTATCAGAGAAGTTTTTCTTTTACTTAAAAGATAAAAACTAAACTGAAGTACTAAAAATATAAAATGCAGAATTTGAATTGCAGAAATAAGAAATAAGGAAATGCAATATAAAATTTGCAAAAAAAAAAATAGAATTACCAAGACTAGTTACAAATTAGTAATAGGAAGAAAAAAGAATGTTTAGTCTAACTCTAATGTTATAAGCACAGTCCCCAGCAACGACATCAAAAACTTATTACGCAACCGCAAGTGCGTAGTTTCATCATCAGTAATAAAAGATTATTGATCCCATAGGGACTGGTTATAAGTATTAGAGATGTTTCACGATGAATTAGCTAAACAATTGACAAAGGTAGTGAATGTACTAGTAAAGCAACTAGAAATAGAAACAGAAAAGTAAATGAAGGAACTTGATTTTTATGAGTGTTCTAGGAGTTCAGTTTCATTGTGATATTTATCGATGTAATATGGTTCGCTGATTCATATCCTCAATTAACATGCATTTGTAGGAAGTTACCAGTTTTCTCATGCATAAGACAACCGACAAGGAACCTTGATCTACACCACAACTGAATAAATTGATATGATCCCTATGAAGTCTGTTAGCGGGATTACCTATCACTAGCATCCCTCGGTCATACAACACAGAAACACATCTCTACTCAATCCACGTAATGATGTAGGTATTAAGTACATTCAACCATTCCACCTCCTTGTAGAGACTTGCTTCACCTTTCAAGAAGACACCCTAGACGTCCGTTAGCAGGACTGCTTGTCACGAGCGTCCCTCGGTCATACAATCTAGGGAATCCCTCTACGGGATCCACAAGCATCACAAACATTCAATCAAACATTGTAATTAGGTCCAAACACATGAATCCAACCAAAATCAAATACATGCTAACATCATCTAGATAGGAAATTGGCATATCCATGAGATCTTACATCAAATCACATCACAATACTCCCTTAGTCCTAGAACAATGGATCTACTCCATATCAAAAAGGTAAAGAACCGAAGATAAGAAGATTACAAGCATTTCAATCCTAATCCAGAGAAAAGAGAATAGAAAAGCCTATCTAGTGTCGATGAGTGATCTTCGGAACAAATCCTTAGCTACTGGAGTTGATGTGGAGATGGAGATGGCCACAGATCGACGGATCACGGACGAAGAACAGCTCCAAATTGGATCTCCCCAAAGGGAGAGCCTTCCCCCCTCTGAAAGGGGAAGAAACCCCCTTTTATAGAGCTGGGGCACGGGCACCACACAGCCCGTGACACGGCCATGTGGCTCTCACACGGCCTCTTACATTCTCCTCTCGGCCAGGGTGACACGGTCGTGTGGATCCACACGGCCATGTTCTGCTTTGGCTCTGGATGGCCTACACAGCCGTGTGGTTCACACAGCCTGGCCATTCTTGGTCTCTGGAAATCCTGCACGGTCGTGTGGACCACACATCCAATCTCTGCTTGCTCTCTGGAAGTGTCGCATGGGCATGTGGATCTACACGGCCCTACTCTGGTGATGTTGTTGGGTGATACGACCGTGTGGCTCTCACACAGCCATGTCATGCTCCTCCTCTGGTGAAGCCACACGGCCTGTGTGCACCACAGGGTCAAGGTCATTTTCCTCCTTGCTTCTTTGACATGGCCGTGTAGGTCACATTGCCAGTGTTGTTTTCCTTCGGTTGTTGACTGGCTCGACCACGAACATCATTTCCTCTTCAAATTTGACTCCTTTCAACAGAAAATACACAAGAGCATATCTCTGAACAAAGAGGAGTAATTATGATGAAAATAAGACTAAGAGAATGAAAGTGCATAGACAAAGTATGCGTAAAATATGTGAATGTGCATCAAAATATGCTAAATAAGTGTATATAATCTACGCACATCACCTAGTAAGTCATCTAGACCGGATACTAAGCAGAAGACTTGGCATATCGAGTAAACTAGATAGGAAGTCTATACTGGTTTGAAGGACAGAACATCTAACTGGTCGACGGGTCTAGAGGATCGGACATCAAGAGGAAATCCTCGAGGTTGGAGGATCGAATGTCGAGCGAGAAACCCAAACAAACTGAATGTTTGGCAAGTCAGTTAAACTCACCTGAGAGGAGTAGGTGAGGATGTGTTCCCTTGGAAGGAACAGTCGGTGTCTGCCCAACCTAGAGTTTGACGAAAAATTCGAAAGTCATGACCGGGCAGTCCTAAGATTGTCAAGTTATGCTTAAATATTTATTATGTCTGTTCTGCTAACTCTGTGATGCAGGAACATAAAGTTGGAAGTTGGTTGGAGAAAGCGTCTCCGGGCACCTGGAGTGGACCCAGGCAACTAGAGGTCTGAGAACCCTGAGTGGGTCAAGGCACCTGAATAAACCTGAACCCAGCCACTCGTACAGCTGAATTGGCACAATCTAATTGTCAGGCACACATCGACTTCCAAGAGCCCGGGAGGTATCCAAGCACCCAGGAATGGATAAAGGTAACTCGGATAGAGCTTCACCTAGTTGTAGCCACATCAACAATCCAAGGGCCCGGAGGTGGTCTAGGCGTCCAGAGGTGGATAATTTAGTGACGAAGGTGGATCAGATAGCTCTTGCTGAAGGCACCCAGGGCTGGTCTAGACACTTGGAATAATGGGCTATAAAAGCACCTTCGATCCGGAGCTCAGTATATCAATCTTCTACACTTATTTACGTTGAATACAATCATGTTGCTCATAGACTCCACCGAAGTGCTACGGCAACAGACTACAATCAAATTTTTGTTTCTATTATTGTCGGTATCTTTTATTATTGTATTTAATTATTGTGTAGATTTAGATTACTGTACTTATCAAATACTTACTGGATTGTCTAATAAAAGCGATCAACGATTGAGGACCTTGGATTAGTAATACAGGTTGTGAACCAAGTAAAAAAATAAAAGGTGTTAGTATTGTTTCTATTTGTTTAACTTCTATTTCCATTGTTATTCTCAAGTTTTTGAAAAATGTAAAAAAATGATACGTGCTATTCACCCTCTCCCCCTTTAGCGCTTTATTTGATCCTACAGTAGGGGTTAATGGAAGAAGTGTGGTCGTCAGAGTCTAGGTCAAAGCAGTGGCAAGTAGAGGAGAGGCCACCGAAGGAAGTGTGAATGTAGGAGTCAATACTGAAGCAATGGATGGCAAAGTGGGAGGAAGAGTGGTCACTAGAGGAAGTGCGAGAAGGCGCTCGAAATTTTGTTATGTGTAAAACCCTGTATAAAAATTTGTGCAGGCACAGAACTTTTCCTAGCAACCTACATGCTCGATCAAACATGTGTTTAATTAATCAATCAAGTCCTTGATTGACCAAAACGTACCGTGATTGAAGCACAAGATCGCTTACCTCTTGTGTTGGTGTTCAGGATCCATACAAAGAAAACATAACTTGTTGTGATGCGGAATAAATAACTAGTTGTACCTTTCTTCGTAGACAAAGGCCTCTTGATCTTCTACTATATTCCTCTCCTCTTCTTAGACGTCGTATGGGCGACGATCTACTAAGACAAACCACTGGAAACTTCTTTTGTTTCCAAGCGCCAACCACCAAAAGATGCAAAGAAAAGGGGCGTCTCCTTCTTCTTCTTCTCCTCCAAACCGCCTACCCCCTAGGGTGGTTCTTCTCTTCTTCTTCTTCTCCTCCAAGCTCCGGCCACCAAGGGAGATGTGCGCTGGCCCTAGAGGGAGGAAAGGGAGGAAGAGATGAGAAGGTGGGGCGCCGACCCTAGGAGGAAGAGAGGAGGTGGGCACCGGCCCTAGGGGAAAAGAAAAGAGAGAAAAAAAAAGAGATGAGGTGTCGGCCACAAGCAAGGGAAAACAACTCAAGAGAGATTAGATTATGGTGGCATGGCGTCTTCCCTTTTTATAATCTTTGGCACCAGATAAAAGAGGAGAAATATTAACAGAATTTTTATTTAGAAAAAATCTCTAGAAAAGAATTAACATAATTCTTTTTAGAAAAATTTCTTAGGAAAGAATTAATATAATTCTTTTTGGAAAATTTCTAAGAAATAATCAACATAATTCTTTTTAGAAAAATTTCTATTTCTGTTGAGAAAAAATCTCCCCTTTTTTTTTCTTTCTTTCTTTCTTTTCTTTTCTCTTCCTTTTCTTTTCTTTTTCTTTTGGTTTGGTCGGCCCCTTGCTTGGGCACCAAGCAAGGCTTGGCCGGCCCCTTTCTTGGGTAGGAAACAAAATCAAATGAGTGAATGTGAGGGTATGTAAAGGCTACAATAGGGACCGAGAGGATGAATCGGATTTGGTCTCCTGATAGACTTGAGCTTCCTGTGTTCGACCTGAACACCCAACTCAAGTTCATCAATAATAACTCATACCACTAAAGAGTCATTATTGAACTACCGCACCAATCCCATATTACAATATGGGCTCCTTCTTATCATGAGTGTGTTAATCTCCCTGTGTTTAAGATATTGTATGTTTGTTAATTAAATGAGTTACTGACAACTCAATTAATTAACATCTAGCTCCAAGAGTAGTACCACTCAACCTTATTATCATGTCAGACTAAGTCCACCTACAGGGTTTACATGATAATCCTTATGAGCTCCTCAAGGGGACATCATCAACTTAAATAAATAGGACATCATTTCCTTTTATAATCAACAACACACCATATAAATGGTACTATCTCCCAACTCATCAGGCCTATTGATTTAACGAATAAATCTCACCCATTGATAAGTCAAAGAAATAAATACTAAGTATACATGCTTGTTATTATATTGGGATTAAGAGAATGCATATCCATAATAACAGAGGTTCTGTTCTTTTATGCAGTCAGTATAAATCAAACAACCTCAAATGGTCCTGCTCAATACACACATAGTATACCAGTGTAATTTTATAGTTAAGACAGACTAATCCCAAATTACACTACAACTGTTCCAATGGTTTGTCCCTATCCATCTCGGTCGTGAGCTAGTATTTATAATTTATAAGGAACTGATAACATGATCTTCTGTGTGTCTCCACACACCATGTTATCTACAATATAAATTAAATGGACAACTGCATTAACATATAAATATAAAATGCAACATTTGACCAAAGTGATTCTCATTTCAAAATATAAATGTTCATACAAAAAGCTAGGCTTTTAGTGTACATTCTAACAATCTCCCACTTATACTAAAAGACTATGCTATTATATATGATATCATACATCTGATTCTCATCCCCTCAACATTCCCATCAAAAGCTTTTGCCGGAAGGGCCTTAGTGAAAGGATCTGCCAGGTTATCTACTGATGCAATCTTGGCGACAACAACTTCTCCTTGCTTTACGATGTCTTGTATCAGGTGGTACTTGCGCTCAATGTGTTTACTTGCCTTATGGGCTCGTGATTCCTTCGAGTTTGCTACTGCACCACTATTATTACAGTAAATTGTGATAAATTTGGACAAACCAGGAATCACATCTAAGTTCATCAAGAAGTTTCTGAGCCATACTGCTTCTTTGGCTGCCTTAGAGGCTGCCACATACTCGGCTTCCATGGTGGAGTCCGAAACGCACTTTTGCTTAACACTCCTCCATGTTATGGCTCCACCTCCCTAAGTAAACACATACCCTGAGGTTGACTTACTATTGTCCCTATCTGATTGGAAGTCAGAATCCGTGTAACCCATAGGGAGCAAATCATTTGCCTAGTAAACCAGCATATAATCTCTAGTCCTTCTCAGGTACTTCAATATATGTTTTACGGCAGTCAAATGTCCCTGTCCTGGATTACTTTGATATCTGCTAACCATGCCTACGGCAAAACAAATATCCGGTCTCATACATAGCATTGCATACATTAGGCTTCCTACAGCCGAAGTATAAGGAACTACCTTTATGTCCTCTATCTCCTTTGATGTCTTAGGACACATCTCTTTAAATAAAGGTACTCCATGCCGAAAAGGTAGAAAACCTTTCTTGGAGTTTTGCATGCTAAAACGAGCTAGGATAGTATCGATGTACGAAGCTTGGGATAAGCACAACATCCTTTTCTTGTGATCCCTTATTACTTTGATCCCAAGAATATGTCCACATTCTCCCAAGTCCTTCATATCAAACTTCTTAGACAACCATATCTTTACATCTGACAACACTTTGACATTATTGTCAATGAGCAAAATATCATCTACGTATAGTACAAGAAATACCACCACGTTTCCGTCACTCTTCTTGTATACATAAGACTCATCCGGACACTGAATGAATCCATAAGACTGGAACACTTCTGTAGTGACCACCCTTCTTACTACTACTACTCTCTAAAGATGACCGTTACTTAACTGCTAACTCTACTTAACTGGTGTGATCGAAACCACGAGGAATCTCTACCGAAAAATTTCGGCAGAGTCTCCCCTGTACCGGTGACCATATCCGTAAATACATACAGAGTATACTCAGCCACAGGCGGCTGGAACATATATTTTCACAACCACGCAGTTTAATAAATCAAATCATGTAAGTAATGAAAAGCGGAAGCATAACTTCTTACTACAAAATCTTTCTTATCAACTTAACAAGAAATTAAACTAAACAAATTCTTAAACTAAGTGAGTTCTTTAGCTAAGTCTCAAGGATCTCCATAGTCCACACATCACACACCGTCACAGCATCTCCTTGTCGCCTTCTTCCTTATACTTTAGCTTTTCCTTTATCTGCAGTTGGAGGAAAATAGTATCTATAAGCTAAAAGCTTAGTGAGCGCTATCCTACTCACAAAAACTCGATATGCATGTATATAAATAAAACATGCTAAAACTGAATGCTAACATGTAAAGCTACTCATGCTCATAAATAGCAAAGAAATCAACTAACTGAAAAGCTAACATGTATAGCTACTCATGCTCATAAATAGCAAAGGAATCATGCTAACTAAAATACTAAACATGTATAGCTAATCATGCTCATAAACCAATAAAGGAATCATACTAACTGAAATACTAAACATGTATAGCTCATCATGCTCATAAACCAATAAAGGAATCATACTAACTGAAATACTAAACATGTATAGCTAATCATGCTCATAAATCAATAAAGGAATCATACTAACTGAAAAGCTAACATGTATAGCTACTCATAGAACTATCATGTGTATCAATAAGAAACTGAATTGCTACCTAAGCTAAACTAATTAATGCTGAACTGAGTCTAACTTGTATTCACATAACTAATTTGTGAAGTTTTGAAAAACTATTTACATAATAGATCAAAATAGTAATCATGCTGCTGATGGGCCCGGCAACTGTACTTGCTGTGCGCGCATCCCTAACTAAATCCAGGATTGCAAGTTCCGAGTCTAGTAGGGTTTACTAGGTTATCTAAACCTAGGGACGACTGTGGGAGCCCAACCCAATGGATATCTAATCCAGTACAGTGTCACTGCTGAAAATAAAATACTGATTTCATAGCTAATTTTCTTACCTTGCTTTAACTAGGTTATCTGAACCTAGAACTAGGTTATCTGAACCTAGAGGCGACTGTGGGAGCCCACCCATTGGACCGTAGTCCCATATAAGCTGAAGCAAGACTAAATAAGTTATTTTAAATGCTTCTACTGCATTGACTGAGCTATTAAAATGCCTACTGTAGCATTATATTGAGCTAAGCATTTTATCAAGCACTTGGTGTGCACTAGAACACACCCTACGTACTAAAAATCTGTATACAAAGCTTAACATAGATCTGCATGCAAAGCTTAACAAAAAATCTGCATATTAAGTCTATCAAAATTTACATACTAAGCTTATCTAAAATCTGCATGCTATAAAAATAGAACAAAAGAGAGCTAACTTAGACTTACTAATCATGTTGTAAGATAAACAACTGAAAGCTACTTTAAACTTCCTAAACATGCTATAAATAAAGCAAAAGAATACAACTTCAAGCTTCTTTAACGTGCTATAAAATAGGCAACAGAATGCTACTTCAAACTTTCTAACATGCTATAAATAAAGCAAAAGAATACAACTTTAAGCTTCTTAAACATGCTGTCCAAAAACTAAATCTCTAATCAACTTTGATTCTGTACAACGATTCTGTACAACATGACCTGAAAGCAAGGAAGGAAACTATAACAGAATATAGAGCTCAGACTGTATACTAATGCTTGCAAGAACTAATCTAGGAACTAGCATAGATGGTTGGAAACTAAAATGAAACCCAATGAAAATCCATCTGATGCAAATTCGACATATTGTCAAGCTACACGATCCAGTTGCAATCCCAATGGTAGGAAACAAAGGCATCATTAATCAAGGTTAAATCCACTACACCCTTTTTCCTTCCTAAAGGCCACGGCAGGTTCAACAAGAACAAAGAGAAACAAAAACTTGATCTCCTGCAAGCTTAGATTCGGCACAAACCCAAATCCAAATTACTCAACAATAAGATGAGACCATAATCAACCTAACAAATTCAGATTTAATGGTCATGGCAGCAAACACAAGGAAACTTCAAACAAATCCGAAAGCAAAGAAGACAATTCGAAGCTCGGAACTACTCCTACTGCAGGTGAGAAGCAACTCACCTTCGTTTCCTTGACTCACGGCCAAAGGAGAAACCTCCTAGTGCTTCTAGGGTTCGGGTGAGCTCCCAATCCCGGCTCTTCTTCGTGCTCCCGACTTCCTTCTTGACGAGAGGAGCTCGATGGTACGAAGACTCCACGGAGAGGGGTGCTCGTCGGAGAAGCCCTAGCTTCCTCGGCTTCATTTTCGCTCACGAAGATTGCCGACGCCGTCGCCCGAACAGCGCTGTCGCGCGCGCGAGAGAGGAAAGGGCGAAGGAATTAGGTCACGGGAGAGAAAAGAAATAACTTAACCCCCTCTTAACTTGTCCTTTTATAACTTAACAATATTACATGTTCTTATCTGTTCACAAAATAACCGCGGAACAGTTGGTCAGCCATGTTTTGACCAAATCAAAGGTCTGGGTTTCGAATCCTCAGCTGCAACTTATTTCCTTCCTATTATTCTCTATTACTAACTTCTACCTTATATATATTTTATTCCACATATAATTAATAAAACATCCATGGACCAGATGGTTGGGCTGAATTTGTTAAGAATCGGATTCGAGTCCGATGTCTTGGGTTCAAAACCCTGCTTCAACATTTTTCTTTCTTTTTTTTTTTTAACTTCTTCCTCTTGGTAAAAATACCAAACGAACTCCAAAAATTACATAAAAATACTCTAAAAATTCCTAAAAACCTCTAGAATTTTTCTAAAGCATTTCTAGATTTTAATAAGGTCTTTTAGGACTCCAAATCATAAGATTTGGGGTGTTACAACTTCATCAAACTGGATGTTCCAAGATCTCGAAGCTTGCTTCAGTCCATAAATGAACCGATTGATCTTACAAACAAGATGCTCTTTGCCCTTTACAATGAACCCCTCTAATTGCTTTATATGGATGTTTTCTTCAAGATTTCGTTAAGGAAAGCTATCTTGACATCCATTTGTCAAACATCATAATCCATATGAGCAGCAATAGATAAAAGAATCTGGATAGACTTAAGCATGGCTACTGGCGAAAATGTTTCCTCATAATCGATTCCCTCTTTCTAAGTATACCCCTTTGCAACAAGCCTTGTTTTAAAGGTTTCCACCTTTCCATCTGCTCCTCTTTTCCTTTTGTAGACTCATTTACATCCAATGGCTTTTACATCATTGGGTGGTTCTACAAGCTCCCAGACTTGATTAGAATACATGGATTGTATTTCAGAGTTCATTGCACTTTGCCAAGATGTTGCATCTTTATCTTGGAGTGTTTCATCATATGTCCAGGGATCAGGTTAATGTTCACCAGGGATCAAGTCCGAAGACTCTCCCAAAAACATGAATCTATCAGGTTGCCTAACAACTCTCCCATTACTACAAGGCACTACTTGTAATTGTGCATCATTTGTGACACGCGTTGCAGTTTCTTATGGTATCTCATCTTGTACCGTTGGTACTAAATTAGATGTGTCCTCTCTTATTTCCTCAAGAACAATTTTACTCATGGGTTTGTGGTCCATTACATAGTCCTCTTCTAAAAATCGGGCATTGGTGTTAACAATGACCTTCTCATCTTTGGGACTATAAAACAAACCACCCTTCATTCCTTTAGGATAACCCACAAACAAGCAAACTTCTGTACGCGATTCCAACTTATCAGCATCTCCCTTCAGCACATGTGCTGGACTATCCCAAATCCGAATGTGTTTTAAACTAGGCTTACGCCCATTCCATAATTCTATGGGAGTAGAGGGTACTGACTTAGAAGGTACCAAGTTCAGAATGTATGCCGCCGTTTCCAGAGCATATCCCCAAAATGAATTTGGTAAGTCTGAATAACTCATCATCGATCTAACCATTTCCATAAGAGTCCTATTCTTTCGTTCGGCCACACCATTCTGTTGGGGTGTACCAGGTGCAGACAGTTGGGATTGAATCCCGACCTCTGATAAATAATTCCTAAACTCTCCTAAGAGGTACTCTCCACCACGATCAGACTGTAGTGTCTTGATACTTTTACCATCAGCCTTGTACTCTTTAAATTTATTAAAGCACTCAGACTTACGGTGCATCAAGTAAATGTACCCATATCTCGAATAGTCATCTATAAAAGAGACAAAATATTCGAAACCACCTCTCGCCTGGATAGTCATAGGTCCACACAAATCAGAATGAACCAATTCCAACACTTCTTTGGCTCTATACCCCTATGCCTTAAAAGGCCTCTTAGTCATTTTTCTTCCAAACAAGACTCGCAGGTTGGAAAGTTTTCCACCATCAATGAACCCCAAAGGTCTATCGGTTATTAACCTTTGAATCATACTTAAGTTAATATGACCTAGCCTTAGATGTCAAAGATATGTTTGGTTCATTTTCGAAGGATGATTTCTCTTATTAGAATTAGAATATGTGCTATTAATTTCCATTTGTTGCATCGTGGGAGTTATTGGATTAAGAGTGTACAAATTGCCAACCAACGTACCAGAACAGATAACCACCCTATTTTTCTTGATAACTACTTTGTCATCAAAAGAAACAGAATATCCATCCATAAATAATTTAGAAACTGAAATCAAGTTCTTTCTAAAACATGGTACGTAAAGATAATTTCTCAAAATCAATGTTTTATTCCTATCAAAAGATAAATAAACATCTCCCACTGCAACAGCCGCCACTTTCGTAGCATTGCCTATGTAGATGGTGATCTCCCCTTCATGCAGTCGTCGAGTTTCATGGAACCCTTGCAATGAATTACAGACATGATCAATGGCTCCCATATCTACACACCATGTACCGGTAGATAACACTGCTAAACATGTTTCGACGACTAATGAATAAGATATACCTTTATTGTTCTCGTTTCTGCAAGAACAGTTCGTCAAATGAGCCATCGTCTTGAGGATAAAATCCCTCACGAATATCCCCTCAGTCATGGTGGTTGTCATCAAGTTTCTCATAGCCTCCTACCTGGCAGCCCGATTCTAGTGTCCGAAGAGTTCCTTGAGATTGAGCATCATGTCATAGGCAGTAGGCATGGCCTGATGCTGATGTTGCAGCACATTTGACATAGAAGCTAAAATGTAACACCGCGTCATCTCATCTACCTTGACCTATTTCCAATGTCTATCAATCTCCTCTTCACTAGAATTGCTATCATGCACTTTAGGACAGGCCTCAAAAAGTACGAACTTGTATCCTTCAGCAGTTAAGACAATGTCCAAGTTTCGTTTCCAATCAATATAATTGGGACCAGTAAGTTTGTTTTCTTTTAAAATAACAGTAAGAGATTAAAAGCCATTTTGAAATCCTGAGAATCACAAAATAAAATATTTGGTCAAAACTTTAGAATTTAAAATAATATTGATCCCTCAAATAATATAATTTAAATTCACCAACACCTCAAAACATCATGAATTGAGTATGCTACAATAGTGTGGGTGTATACTAATTCAAACATTTATAAGAGGAGGTTTTACCCATTAATTTTATTATCTTGTCAACCTAACTTTATGATAAATAAAATTAATAGCTGGTTTGTCTTCGGTCACACAAAATAATAGCAGTGACTCTGATGGGGAGGATACTATTAAATGCGCCTAAGTGTATATCATTACTTGATACTTAGTCCATTAATTAGGATTGTGCCCCCTCAGATAGAGAAGATCACACAAAACTAAATAATTTTCTATAATCATCCATAGAGGAAGTTTGATCTAGTGATCTGTAAGCAAACTCATCAAATGTGGAGGAAGGCATTTAAAGCCAACGCGCAAGTTTAAATGCATCACTTACAAACCAGTAATGGAGACCGTGGAATTTAAATAAATAAACCCTCTCCCACTTAGTTATTTAAACGAGGAATTTTAACATGCACACATATCATACATGCACACAAAAGCATACAAATCACAGCACATAAAGGCAATAAATATGAAAAAAATAATTTTCCAACTATTATGGCCTCATCCATAGTTGTCCTCCGTATGCTGCCAACCCTAGCCACCGGCCCTAGGGTTTATGTCGTTGCGTCCTTCTTGCTTCCTCTTCTGTCGCGCCTCTGGTCCTCAAGGTAGCACCACGCATAGCAAGGAGATGAGCCGCAACAAAATAAAATTTTACATTTATCGATCCTATATTCCACAAAGGAATGTACATGTAATCTAGATCCAAATGTAAAATAAACTAATACAGCTCCTGATGTATTTAATAGTTACAATCATGCACACACAAAATGCTCTCAGCATGCCCGAGGGTCCAAATCACATACAAACACAATAGGTCATAATAGTTGGAACTAGGATGCCTGCAACCACAGAGTTAATCTATTTTGCATATTCTACTATTATCCTGCCTAAATTATATATGACTAGTGAATAATTTAATCGAAAACAAAACACACAAAGGCAGAAATCTTGCTCTGATACCAAGTGTTGGTGCTCGAAATTTCGTTCTGTGTAAAACCTCGTACAAAAATTTGTACAGACACAGAATTGTTCCTAGTAACCTGCATGATCGATCAAACATGTGTTTGATCGATCAAGCAAGTCCTTGATTGACCAAAATGCACCTTGATCGAAGCACAAGATCGCTTGCCTCTTGTGTTGGTGTTCAGGATCCATATAAAGAAAACATAACTAGTTGCGCTGCAGAATAAATAACTAGTTGTACCTTTCTTCATAGACAAAGACCTCTTGATCTCTTGCTGTATTCCTCTCCTCTTCTTGGATGTCGTGTGGGCGACGATCTACCAAGACAAACCAACCGAACCTTCTTTTGTTTCCAAGCCACCTACCACCAAAAAATGCAAAGAAAAGGGGTGCCTCCTTCTTCTTCTTCTCCTCCAAACAGCCTACCACCTAGGGTGGTTCTTCTTCTTCTTCTCCTCCAAGCTCCAGCTGTTGGTTGCTACTCGGAAAACCTATAGGTTCCACTGTACAAAAATTTTGTACAAAGGTCTGAACCTTTTCCTAGCTACCATATGTTCTTTTAAATTAAATTTTGGATCGCCTGCGGAACTTAACACGTTTGATCCAAAACTTAATCTATTTGTTCTTTTAGGTTTTGACTTGGATCTCCTGCGGAACTTAACACGTTCGACCCAAGTCTCCTTAAGTTATTAATTCCATTAAATATTAATTTCCATAATTGGTTCCCAGTACTGACGTGGCGAGGCACATGACCTTCTTGGATATGGGAGCAACCACCACCGACTAGACAAAACCTTTTATAGAAAGATAATATTTAATTTCCTAAAATAACTTTAGGTTAACCAAAGAGAACAATCAAATCACAAGGAAAAGAAAAAAAAAAGAACACAACTTCGAAAAACATATTCGAAATTCTAGAACGTAAGCCTCTTGTATTTGATATTATTTCCATAAATAACTAACATGATGCGGAAAGAAAAATTACTAGTTATACCTTGTAGAAAAAACCTCTTGATCTTCTACCGTATTCCTCTTCTAACCTCGAACGTTGTGTGGGCAACGATCTTCCGAGATGAGAAACCACCAACCACCTTCTCCTCCTTGCTAGGTTCGGCCACAAAGGAAAAACTTCACCAAGGAAGAAAATCAAAACACTAACCAAGCTCCAAGAGATGCTAGCTTCCTCTCCTTCTTCTTCTTCTTCTCCTAGTAGTATCCGGCCACCACAAGAGCTCCAAGGGAATAGAGATGTTCGGCCACCACAAGAGGAAGAGAGGGAAAGGATGTTGGCCGGCCACACCAAAGAATAGGAGAGGGAGAATAATAGAGGTTGTGTCTTGTGAAGGCACCCTCACCCCTTCTTTTATATTCCTTGGCCTAGGCAAATTAGGAAATTTAATTACAATAAAATTTCCTTAATTCCCTTGACATACATTTAATTGAGAAAAATAAAATAATATTTCCCCAATTAATCTCTAATGGCCGGCCACATCAATGGGAAGCAAATTGGACAAGTTTTAATCAACAATTAAAACTTTCCTTATTTGTTTCCGGAAATTTTAAAAATAAAATTTCTCTTCAAAAATCTCTTCATGGTTAATAAAAAAAATTTCCATAATTTTAATTTTACAACATGTGAATAATTTTTTAAAGAGAAAATAAAATATCTCACCAATCTACAAATAAGCAAAGAGATCTAATCTCTTTCTTTAATCTTTTGTAAATTTTACAAGAGAGATAATTTAATTCAAATTCTCTTTAATAAATTATTTCTTCCACATAATAAAAATTAAAATTAAAATTCTTTTTAATTTATTTTGGCCGGCCCTACTAGCTTGGGTTCAAGCTAGGGTCGGCCACCCAATCTTATACCTAGGCCGGCCCTAGCTTGTTCCCAAGCTAGCTTGGCCGGCCCCTATTGAGTAAGTATAGAAGGTGGGTATAGGTGGGTATAGAACTCTATAAATAAGAGGCTACGATAGGGACCGAGAGGAGGAATTGGTTTTGGTCTCCCGATAAAATTAAGCATCCCGTGTTCGCCCCGAACACACAACTTAATTTTATCAATGATAATTCATTCCACTAGAGAACTATCATTGAACTACCGCACCAATCCCAAATTACATTTTTGGGCTCCTTCTTATTATGAGCGTGTTAGTCTCCCTGTGTTTAAGATATCAAATGTCCACTAATTAAGTGAGTTACTGACAACTTATTTAATTAATATCTAAGTCCAAGAGTAGTACCACTCAACCTTATTATCATGTCGGACTAAGTCCACCTGCAGGGTTTAACATGACAATCTTTATGAGCTCCTCTTGAGGACATTATCAACCTAGTATCTCTAGGACACAGTTTCCTTCTATAATCAACAACACACACTATAAGTGATACCATTTCCCAACTTATCGGGTTTATTGATTCATCGAACTAAATCTCACCCATTGATAAATTAAAGAAATAAATATCAAATATATGTGCTTGTTATTATATTAGGATTAAGAGCACACACTTCCATAATAACTGAGGTCTTTGTTCCTTTATAAAGTCAGTATAAAAGAAACGACCTCTAATGGTCCTACTCAATACACTCTGAGTGTACTAGTGTAATTATATAGTCAAGATAAACTAATACCTAATTACACTACGACCTTCTAATGGTTTGTTCCTTTCCATTTTAGTCGTGAGCTACTGTTTATAATTTATAAGGTACTGATAACATCATCTTCTGTATGTGACACCACATACTATATTATCTACAATATAAATTAAATGAACAACTACAAACAAATGTAGATAATTTGACCAAATGTGATTCTTTATTCATAATGAATGTTTACAAAGCTTAGGCTTTCAGTATACACTCCAACACCAGCCACCAAGGGAGATGTGCACTGGCCCTAGAGGGAGGAAAGGGAGGAAGAGATGAGAAGGTGGCGCGCCGGCCCTAGGAGGAAGAAGGAGGTGGGCGCCGGCCCTAGGGGAAAAGAAAAGAGAGAAAAGAAGAGATGAGGTGCCAGCCATAAGCAAGGGAAAACAACTCAAGAGAGATTAGGTAATGGTGGCATGGTCTCTTCCCTTTTTATAACCTTTGGCACCAGATAAAAGAGGAGAAATATTAACAGAATTTTTGTTTAGAAAAAATCTCTAGAAAAGAATTAACATAATTCTTTTTAAAAAAAATTCTTAGGAAAGAATTAATATAATTCTTTTTAGAAAATTTCTAAGAAAGAATCGACATAATTCATTTTAGAAAAATCTCTAATTCTGTTGAGAAAAAATCTCCCCCTTTTTATTTTTTTTTTCTTTCTTTCTTTTCTTTTCTCTTCCTTTTCTTTTCTTTTTCTTTTGGTTTGGTCGGCCCCTTTCTTGGGTAGAAAACAAAATCAAGCGAGTGAATGTGAGGCTATGTAGAGGCTACAACAAGGATCGAGAGGAGGAATTAGTTTTGGCCTCCTGATGGACTTGAGCTTCCTGTGTTCGACCCGAACACCCAACTCAAGTTCATCAATAATAACTCATACCACTAAAGAGTCATTATTGAACTACCGCACTAATCCCATATTACAATATGGGCTCCTTATCATGAGTGCATTAATCTCCCTGTGTTTAAGATATCGTATGTCCGTTAATTAAATGAGTTACTGACAACTCAATTAATTAACATCTAGCTCCAAGAGTAGTACCACTCAACCTTATTATCATGTCGGACTAAGTCCACCTGCAGGGTTTACATGATAATCCTTATGAGCTCCTCAAGGGGACATCATCAACCTAAATAAATAGGACACAGTTTCCTTTATAATCAACAACACACCATATAAATGGTATTATCTCCCAACTCATCAGGCCTATTGATTTAACGAATAAATCTCACCCATTGATAAGTCAAAGAAATAAATACTAAGTATACGTGCTTGTTATTATATCGGGATTAAGAGAACGCACATCCATAATAACAGAGGTTCTGTTCTTTTATGCAGTCAGTATAAATCAAACAACCTCAAATGGTCCTACTCAATACACACATAGTGTACCAGTGTAATTTTATAGTTAAGACAGACTAATCCCAAATTACACTACAATCGTTCCAATGGTTTGTCCCTATCCATCTCGGTCGTGAGCTAGTATTTATAATTTATAAGGAACTGATAACATGATCTTCTGTGTGACATCACACGTCATGTTATCTACAGTATAAATTAAATGGGTAACTGCATTAACATATAAATATAAAATGCAACATTTGACCAAAGTGATTATCATTTCAAAATGTAAATGTTCATACAAAAAGCTAGGCTTTTAGTATACATTCTAACAGTGCGAGTGTCGGAGTCGAGGACGGAGTCGTGGCCGGAGGACTAGCAAGTGTGGGAGTGGTCACTAGAAGACGAGTGGCCACTATAGGAGAGGAAGGAGGTGATGCAAAAGATATGGTGGGAGGTAAAGAATCGTCGAGGGCGAGAGAGAGGAGGTGAATCTTGTACTTTAAAATTTTTCTTTACTTTAGTTAAAAACAGAGTACACAGCGGAATAAAAAAGTAAAAAGACAAGGTTATTTTTTACTTGGTTCAGAGCCTTTAACAACTCCTACTCTAAGGCCCGTGATCATCGATCGCTTTCATTGAGTAACCCATTAAATGATAGGCAAATAGTACAGATGTGAATACAGAGGGCAAGTAATTAAATATACCGATAACATACAATTATAAAAAGAAGTTGCAGGTCGTCAAAGACTTCACGACATCATAGTAGTTGAAGCTTGAACCAGCACAGAAGAAGCGTAGTAGTAAATCAGAAGACCGAAAGTTCTCCTTGGCTCGGAGCTCGAGGGCTTCTTTTATAGCTTTCATTCCGTCAACTAAAAAATCGTTATGTCGACTGAACCCATCCATCGACTGAACTTTCTATCCATTGACAGAACCACAGCTCCTTCCTTGTTTGCTTAGATATGATCCGTTAGATCCCACAAATCTCACCAATTTGTCGACTAATCAACTCTATTCCATAGACTGAATAATTTTTTACCATCTCTTCTTTGATTCGAATCTCCATTAAATCTGAAAATAAGCTAATCCATCAACTGATTCCCTTGATTCGTCAATGGAACTGAATATTCCCTTTTGCATCCTGATCAAATCTCATTGCTCTGATCTTTCTTTGATCCATCAAAAATAGTGTTAGTACAATAGCACAATATTTTTCCTACAAAACAGAGTTAAAATATATATAATATGCAATATGAAAACTGTAAAAATTGTCTTAATCTCAACTTAGAGACCACCATTAGTTTCTTCAGTTGAATCGGTACCTAAGATTTGTCCCTAATGGGACACGACCTCACTTCACTACCTCTAGTAGTTTACCTCAACTCACCTGCTAAACATCTGGCCCTTCAGACCTATTTAGACTTTCTCTACTAAGTGTTTGATCGCCTGATCCACTAAGAACTTTCCTGCAATACTAAATTAGCACAATAATAAATAATAGTAATGCAAAATAGTTTTGGTAAAACTATACTTAGGTTTACCAAAATCTGCTGGTTCGGTCGACCACGTGCCGCTCGGATGACTATCGCAGGAGCCTTGATGAACTGCTTGTAGGATGTATTCAATGTCATCCAATCCGATGCAATTAAGCAGCGGCCTCGAGAAAGCTCTCTTATATAAATGATCTCCAATCAATGTGACCGGGGAGGCCTTCCTTTTTAACAACCTGGCTTCCTCTATATTAGGTGGTGTAATGCCCGATCGGAGGAACTCTATCAGTGGCGTTCTCCAGTCGCTCGAGAAGGTCATTCCAACTGTCCTATCGATGTGTGCCACCAGTAAGACATGTTCGACCGGCTTATCTATGACGACCAAAGATAAAGAACTTGCTAACTTAGCCAGCTCATCAGCATACTGGTTGTCCGATCAGAGGATCTTCTGTATAATCACTTCTTGGAAACTTATCTTCAATTTCTCAAAAGCTTCAGTATATAGCTTAAGTTGTGCGTTATTTATCTTTAACGTCCCTGATAGTTGCTGAGCTACCAGCTGAGAACCCGAATAAATGAAAACTCTTGTGGCTCCCACATGTCGAGCTACCTACAGGCCAGCTATCAGGGCCTCATATTCTACCTTGTTATTTGTAGCCCAATAATCTAGCCATACGGACAACTGCAACCTATCCTCATGTGGCAATATTAAGAGTATGTTGATTCCACTGCCTTGCTAGGTGGATGAATCGTCCACATATATCTTCCAAGTCGCATCCGGCTCGCCTTTCTAGACCTCCGTGACAAAATCAACTAAGGCTTGGGCCATGATCGTCATCCAAGGTTGATACTTATATCAAACTCACTTAGCTCGATGGTCCATTTGATTAGTCGTCCGGATGCTTCTAGGCTAAGGAGGATTCTTCCTAGTGCGATGTTAGTCATCACCATGATGGGATGTGAGAGAAATATGGATGAAGCCTCCGAGCGGCAAGTACTAACATGTACACCAACTTTTCAAGACTGGTGTAGTGGGGATTCTGCATCTTTTAATATATGGCTTAGAAAGTACTGTTGGAGCAATCCCAATGGTCCGCGGGACCATGTGTTTTGGTGTTTGGGCAAAGGGTTTAAGTTAGGTTCACCCTTGTATTTGATATGTGTATTTGAGTTGTGCAGGTTTGCAGGATACACATATGACTCAGGTTGATGGCTTCGGGTCCGGTGAAGGATGGAGCATCCGAGGGACCGTGGACAAGGCAGCGAGGACAAGGGCCGAGGGAAGCGACTTCGAGGCATACGCGAAGGATGGCATTGGGTACGAGCCGCGGGCTTGAATGCATCCGAGGGACGAGAGCCAAAGGAAGTAGGCTTGAAGGCAAAAGGTCAAAGCTGCAAAGGAAGAATCAAGTGAGTCATAAGGGTGAGGGTACGAGTGCACGAGAGATTGTACTCGGAGTAAAATCCTAGATTTTAGGGTTTTACTGTAGCAGTACTGTAGCGCTACTGTAGCAGTACTGTAGCAGTCGACTGCATGTTTTGGCAGTCGACTGGTGCAGTCGACTGGGGCAGTCGACTGGCAGCGAACAGAATGTGTGGAATCCACAGAGCGCAGTCGACTGCATGTTTTAGCAGTCGACTGGTAGGCGGGGTTTTCCAACCCGTGGCCTATAAAACCAAAGCTTGGGAGCTTGGTTTGAGTTGACGAAATTAGTGGTGGGTAACCTCTAATTAGTAGTCAACTAGTGCCCTAGCAATCCAAGTGCTCTTGATCGAGTTGTGGTGAGGTTTCTCCACCGACAAGGAGGATTGTGCTAGCCGGAGTTTCCGGGGATTAATCCACCGACGGATTGAGGGATCGTCCACCTTACGGACAGCCGTGGAGTAGGAGCTTTATCTCCGAACCACGTAAATCGACGTGTGTTGGTTTGTTTGCTCTTTCTTATTCTTGTCTTTAGTTTAGCTTGTTTGTTTTGTATTTCCGCTGCGCAAGCTAACATCGTAGGAGAAGCGAGTATTTGGGGGCGCCGTCTATCCAACCCCCCTTCAAGCCGGTCGTCCGATCCCCAACAAGTACATCGGTTGTTGTTCAAAGCCATTCTGCTGCACCAACTTCGAACCAACCGCATGTTTTGTGGATGAAAAATAAATCTAGAGCGGCTCGTCAGCATTGGACTTTACAAGTACATGTAGGGAGGTAAGGTATTTCTTAAGCTCCTCCAGTGTCTTGTCACATTTCGCGTCCGACTGAAATTTTTTCACGCACCACAGGATCTTGAAAAACGGGTGACTCTAGTCATATGATTTGGAGATGAATCTTAACAACGCAGTGATTCGTCTTGTCAGTCGTTGGGCCTCCTTTAAATTACGAGACGGGGGCATCTCCTGTAGTACCTTCACCTTGCTTGGATTTGCCTCTATCCCCCGCTTGGTCACAATGTAACTGAGGAAGTGACTGTTGGAGTATATACTAAAAGCCTAGCTTTTATAAATATTTATTTTTTAAAATAAAAGAATCACATTGGTCAATATCTGTATTTATTTATTAAATGTAATTGTTCAATTAATTCATATAGTAGACAACATGGAGTGTGGTGTCACACTCAGAAGATCATGTTGTCGGTTCTCTATAAATTATAAACAGATGCTCGCGACTAAGATAGAAAGGAACAAACTATCAGTATAGTCGTAGTGTAATTAAGTATTAGTTTATCTTGACTAATAAATAACACTGATACACTTTAAGTGTATTGAGTAGGATCATTTAGGTATGTTCTTTTTGTACTGACTTAGTAAAAGAACTAGACCATAGTTATTATGGAAGTGTGTGCTCTTAATCTTAATATAACAACAAGCACATATATTTATTATTTATTTCTTTAACTTATCAAAGGGTGAGGTTTAGCTCGATAAATCAATATGCCTGATAAGTTGGGAAATGATATTACTTATAGTGTGTGTTGTTGATTATAGAAGGAATCTGTGTCCTAGTAATCTAGTTGAGAATGTCCCTAAGAGGAGCTCATAAGAATTGCCATGTTAAACCCTGCAGGTGGACCTAGTCCGACATGACAATAAAGTTGAGTGGTACTACTCTTGGAGCCAGATATTAATTAAGAGAGTTGTCAGTAACTTACTTAATTAGTAGACATTCGTAATCTTAAACACAGGGAGACTAACACACTCATGATAAAAAGGAGTCCATAATGTAATTTGGGATTGGTGCGGTAGTGCGATAATAACTCTCTAGTGGAATGAGTTATTATCGATGAACTTGAGTTGTGTGTTCAGGGCGAACACGGGATACTCAAGCTCATCGGAAGGCCAAAACCAATTTCTCCTCTAGGTCCCTGTCGTAGCCTCATTATAGCCTCAAGTCCATCCAAATGTAAGGCTCTTCTTGGTGTCCAAGAAGGGGGTCGGACCATTGCTTGGTGACCAAGCAATGGCCGGCCACATCCTCTTATAGGGGCCGGCCCTATTGCTTGGTGACCAAGCTTGTAGGGGTCGGCCAAGATTAATTCAAATAGGAGGGGTGTTTTGAATTTTTAAAATCTTCTCTTTGTAGAAAACTATAAGTTTTAAAAGAGAGATTTTAATTTTTAAAACTATCCTTATTTGAATTATACCACATGTTTTAATAGAGAGTTTTAAAAGTTTTAAAACTTTCCTTTTTTAACCGTCCTCATGGTTTAAGAAAAAAAAGGGAGATAAATTTTAAAATTAAAATTTTCTATTATCATGTTAAAAAAAGGAAATCTTATAAGAGAAGTTTTAAATTTTAAAACATGGTTTTAATTTTTAAAACTTTCCTTTTTTAACTCTAGAAAAGAGAGCTTGTAAAATTTTATAAGAGTTTTCTTCTTGTAAAATTTTATTAAAAAATTATTATTTTTCTTTCCTAAATATGGTGGCCGGCCACCTTGCTTGGTGTCCAAGCAAGGAGCCGGCCAATCCCAATCCTAAACCAAATAGGATTGATCACAACCATTGATTGGTGATTGATTCAATCAAGAGGAAAGAAAAGGAAAAATAAAAAGGAAAAAAGAAAAACTCTTGGATGATTTTATTTTTTGTAAAAGGTTTTTCCTTATTTGCCTTGGGCAAGTAATATAAAAGAAGGGTGAGGGGGCTTCATGAGACACAACTCTTATTCTTTTGCTTGAGTGATCTCTTGGTGGTCAGCCCTCTCCCTTCTCCCTTTCCCTTTGCTCTCTTCTCCTTGGTGGTGCTGGTGGCCGAATTCTAGAGGAAGAGGAAGGATTATTTTGGGTGGTGTTCATCTTGGAGGATCGTCACCCACACGACGTCCAAGGCGAGGCGAGGAATACGACAAAAGATCTAGAGGTCATTAGCTTACAAAGAGAAGGTATAATTAGCAATTGTTTTCCGCATCATGCTAGTTTTTCTCTTTATAAGAATTCTAAATACAAGAGGCAATTAGATCTAGATTAATCGAATTTATTTTTCAATTTTGTGTTTTTCTTCTTTTTCGAATTTGTGATTCGATTGTTCCTTTTGGTTAACCTAGAGTTATTTAAGGAAATAAATATTAGCTTTCTTTAAAAGGCTTTGCCTAGGCGGTGGTGGTTGCTCCCATATCCAAGAAGGTCATGTGCCTCGCCATGCAGTCCTGGAAGCCCATTTTGAAAATTAATATTTATGGAATTAATAACTTAGGTAGATTTGAATCAATAGTGTTAAGTTCCGCTTGCGATTCAAATCTAAACTATTAAGAACAGATAAGTTAAATTTGGAATCAATGATGTTAAGTTCCGTCTGCGATTCCTAATTTAACTTCTAAAGAACACAATAAGTTATTTAAGGAAAGGTTCGACACTTGTACAAAAAATTTTGTACAGTGGAACTGATACGTTTTCCTAGGATTAATCAATAATTGGTATCAGAGCTAGGGTTTGCCTCTGTGTATTTTTAGAATTCAAATAGGTTATGCACATGTCATACATAATTTAGGCAGGATAGTAGTAGGATGTGCTAACTCTTTGGTTAGCAGGCTCCAACTATTATGGCTTATTGTTATTGTGTGTGATTGGACCCTTGGACATGTCAAGGGCATTATTTGTGTGCATGATTGTATGTATAAAATACAGCAGGAGCTGTATTATTTTTAGAATTTTATTTTTGTTCGATCTAGAATACATGTACATTCCCTCGTGGAATATAGGATCGATATATGTAAAATTCTATTTTTGTCGCGGATCGGATTCTTGCGAGACGTGGTACTTTTGGAGCACCAGAGGCGCAGTGGAATAAGAAGCAAGATGGATGCGACGATTCGACCCAATGGCGTTGGCTAAAGATGGCAGCAGCTAGGGTTCGAGCATACTGAAGACAGTGATGGAAAAGGCCATAATAGTTGGAAAATTAATTTCTAAATTTATTGATTTCATTTACTGTGATGTTTATATGCATGTGATGTATGCTAGGATAGGTTAAAAATCCTCATTTTTAAATACTAAGTGGGAGAGGGATTTTAATAAATCACATGGTCTCCATTACTGGTTTGTAAGTGATGCAACAAGCATGCGTGTTGGCTCTGAGTGCCACCCTCCACAACGGATGGGTTTGTTGCGGATCACTAGATCAAACTTTCTTTTATGGATGGTTATAGGAAATTATTTAGGAGCGTGTGATCTTCTCTAACTGAAGGGGCACAATCCTATTTAATGGACTTAGTATCAAGTAATGGTATACACTTAGACGCATTCAATAGTATCCTCCCCAACGGAGTCACTGCTATTGTCTTGTGTGACCAAAGTGAAACCAACTATTAATTTTATTTGTCATAAAGTTAGGATGACAAGATAATAAAATTAATGGGTCACACCCTCCTCTTACAAATGATGAATTTGTATACGTCCACACTAACGTGGCATGCAATATTCACGGTGATTTGAGGTGTTGGTTAATTTAAAATAGTATTGTTTGAGGAATCAATATTATTATAAATTTAGAGTCTTGACCAAAGTTTATTTTTGTGATTCTTAGGATGACTTTCAACCCACTGGCCATCATACTAAAAGAGAACAGACTTACTGGTCCTAACTACATAGATTGGAAAAGGAACCTAGACATTGTTCTTACTGCTGAAAGCTATAAGTTTGTACTGACTGAGCCTTGCCCTGATGCACCTAATGGTGAATCTACCCAAGAGGAGATTGAGTATCATAAGAAATGGGTAAAAGCAGATGAGATGGTGCGGTGTTACATTTTGACTTCAATGTCAAATGTATTGCAACATCAGCATCAAGATTTACCAACAACTTATGATATTATGAACAATCTCAAGGAACTCTTTGGTCACCAGGATTGGGCCTCTAGGCAAGAAGCCATGAGAAAGATAATGACGGCCACCATGCAAGAGGGTACTCCTGTGAGGGATCATATCCTAAAGATGATGGCTTATCTAAATGAAATACAAATCCTTGGAGGAGAAATTGATGGGGAAACCCAGATCGATATGATCCTCCAAACGCTACCTAGAAGTTTTGAACAATTCCGCCTGAATTATAATATGAATAAAAGTGTATATTCATTGGCGGAACTACTAACAGAACTTCAGGCAGCAGAAGGTTTGTTTCATCACAATTCTCAGATTCACTATGCTGAAAATGGTTCTACTTCTAAACCGAAAGGAAAGAAGAAGAAGAAACAAGTTAGCTCAGCAAAGAAGGTGAATAAATCTCAGAGTACAAGACCTAAAGCTGGAGTGAAGAAGCCGAAGGGCAAGTGCTTCATCTACAAGCAGTCAGGGCATTGGAAAGCGGACTGTCCTCGTAGGAACCAGAACAATAAAGGTATATCTCATACTCTAGTAGTTGAAACATGTTTAGCGGTGTTATCTACCAGCACCTGGTGTGTAGATACGGGAGCCACTGATCGTGTCTGCAATTCTTTGCAGGGGTTCCAGGAAACCCGGTGACTATTTGATGGAGAGATAACCGTCTACATGGGCAATGCTACTAAGGTGGCGGTTGTTGCAGTGGGAGACGTCTACTTATCTTTTGATAGGAATAGAAATTTGATTTTAAGAAATTGTCTTTATGTACCCAGTTTTAGAAAGAATTTAATTTCAGTTTCTAAACTGTATATGGATGGATATTCAGTTTCTTTTAGTAACAATGTCGTTATAAAGAGAAATAAGGTGATTATCTGTTCCGGTGCATTGGTTGGCAATTTATACACTTTAAATCCAATTTCTCCCACAAAGCAAAATATGGAAATTAATAACATATCTTCTAATTCTAATAAGAGAAAAGAACCTTCAGAAATGAACCAAACATATCTTTGGCATCTAAGGCTTGGGCATATTAACTTAAGTAGGATTCAAAGGCTTGTAGCCGATGGACTATTTGGTTCATTAGAGTTGGAAAACTTTCCAACATGTGAATCCTGCTTGGAAGGTAAAATGACCAAGAGACCTTTTAAGGCCAAGGGGTATAGAGCCAAAGATGCGTTAGAACTGGTTCATTCTGATTTGTGTGGTCCTATGTCTATCCAGGCAAGAGGTGGTTATGAATACTTCGTCTCTTTTATAGACGATTATTCAAGATACGAATACATTTACCTGATGCGCCGCAAGTCTGAATGCTTTGACAAGTTCAAAGAATATAGGGCTGATGTGGAGAAACGTCTTGGTAAAAGTATCAAAACACTACGGTCTGACCGTGGTGGCGAATACCTCTTTGGAGAGTTTAGGAATTACTTATCAGAAGTCGGGATTCAATCCCAATTGTCTGCACCTGGTACACCCCAGCAAAATGGTGTAGCAGAACGAAGGAATAGGACTCTTATGGAAATGGTTAGATCAATGATGAGTTATTCAGAATTATCGAATTCGTTTTGGGGATATGCTTTAGAAACAGCAGTGTGCATTCTGAATATGGTACCTTCTAAAACAGTTCCATCTACTCCCATGGAATTATAGAATGGGCGTAAGCCTAGTCTGAATTATATCCAGATATGGGGTAGTCCAGCACATGTGCTGAAGGGAGATACTGATAAGTTGGAATCACGTACAGAAGTTTGTCTGTTTGTAGGATATCCTAAGGGAACAAAAGGTGATTTGTTTTATAATCCTAAAAATCAGAAGATCATTGTTAGCACCAATGCTTAATTTTTAGAAGAAGATTATGTAATGAACCATAAGCCCATGAGTGAAATAGTTCTAGAAGAAATTAGAGAGGACACGTCTACTTTAGTACCAATAGTACAAGATGAAGTACCACAAGAGACTGCAACACGTATCACACATGATACACAACCACAGATGGTGCCTCGTCGTAGTGGGAGGGTTGTGAGGCAACCTGAGAGATTCATGTTTTTGGGAGAATCTTCAGACTTGATCCTGGGTAAACATGAACCTGATCCCCGAACATATGATGAAGCACTCCAAGATATAGATGCAGTATCTTGGCAAAAGGCAATGAATTTCGAAATAGAATCCATGTATTCTAATAAGGTCTGGGAGCTTATAGAACCACCTGATGGTGTAAAAGCCGTTGGATGCAAGTGGATCTACAAAAGGAAAAAAAAGGACTGATGGGAAGGTAGAAACCTTCAAAGCAAGGCTTGTTGCGAAGGGGTATACTCAGAAAGAGGGAATCGACTATGAGGAGACTTTTTCGCCGGTAGACATGCTTAAGTCTATCCGGATACTCTTGTCCATTGCCGCTCATATGGATTATGAGATTTGGCAAATGGATGTCAAGACAGCTTTCCTTAACGGAAGTCTTGAAGAAAATATCCATATGAAGCAACCAGAAGGGTTCATTGAAAAAGGCAAAGAGCATCTAGTGTGCAAGCTTAATCGGTCCATTTATGGATTGAAGCAAGCTTCAAGATCTTGGAACATCCAGTTTAACGAAGTAATCCAGTCATATGGATTTATTCAGTGTCCGGATGAGTCTTGTGTATACAAGAAGTGTAACGGAAACATGGTGGCATTTCTTGTACTATACGTAGATGATATTTTGTTAATTGGCAACAATGTCAAGGTATTATCAGACGTAAGAGTATGGTTGTCCAAATAATTTGATATGAAGGACTTAGGAGAATGTGCACACATTCTTGGGATCAAAGTTATAAGGGATCGCAAGAAAAGAATGTTATGCCTATCCCAAGCTTTATATATAGATACAATCCTTGCTCGTTTTAGCATGCAAAACTCCAAGAAAGGTTTCTTACCTTTTAGGCATGGAGTAGCCTTATCTAAAGAGATGTCCCCAAAGACATCAAAGGAGATTGAGGACATGAAGGCAGTTCCTTATGCTTCAGCTGTAGGAAGCCTTATGTATGCAATGCTGTGTACGAGACCTGATATCTGTTTTGCCATGGGCATGGTTAGCAGATATCAAAGTAACCCTGGATAAGGGCATTGGACTGCTGTGAAACATATTTTAAAGTACCTGAGAAGGACTAGAGATTATATGCTAGTCTACCAAGCAGACGATTTGCTCTATGTGGGTTACACGGATTCGGACTTCCAATCAGATAGGGACAATAGTAAGTCAACATCAGGCTATGTGTTTACTCTAGAAGGTGGAGCCATTGCATGGAGGAGTGTTAAGCAGAAATGCGTTTCGGACTCAACCATGGAAGCTGAGTATGTGGCGGCCTCTAAGGCAGCCAAAGAAGTTGTATGGCTCAGGAACTTTCTAATGGACTTAGATGTAATTCCTGGTTTGCCCAAGATCATCATAATTTATTGTGATAATAGCGGTGCAGTTGCAAACTCGAAGGAACCACGAGCTCATAAGGCAAGTAAACATATAGAGCGCAAGTACCACCTGATACGAGACATCGTCAAGCGAGGAGAAGTTGTCGTCGCCAAGATTGCATCAGAAGATAACCTAGCAGATCCTTTCACAAAGGTCCTTCCGGCGAAAGCTTTTGATCGGCATGTGGAGGGGATGGGAATCAGATGTAAGGCAACAGATATGGCAGCTTAGTCTTTTAGTATAAGTGGGAGATTATTGGAGTGTATACTAAAAGCCTAGCTTTTGTAAACATTTATTTGTTAAAATAAAATAATCACATTGGTCAATATTTGTATTTATTTATTAAATGTAATTGTTCAATTAATTCATATAGTAGACAACATGAAGTGTGGTGTCACACTCAGAAGATCATGTTGTCGGTTCTCTATAAATTATAAACAGATGCTCGCGACTAAGATAGAAAGGAACAAACTATTAGTATAGTCGTAGTGTAATTAAGTATTAGTTTATCTTGACTAATAAATAACACTGATACACTTTAAGTGTATTGAGTAGGATCATTTAGGTATGTTCTTTTTGTACTGACTTAGTAAAAGAACTAGACCATAGTTATTATGGAAGTGTGTGCTCTTAATCTTAATATAATAACAAACACATATATTTAATATTTATTTCTTTAACTTATCAATGGGTGAGGTTTAGCTCGATAAATCAATATGCCTGATAAGTTGGGAAATGATATTACTTATAGTGTGTGTTGTTGATTATAGAAGGAATCTGTGTCCTAGTAATCTAGGTTGAGAATGTCTCCAAGAGAAACTCATAAGGATTGTCATGTTAAACCCTACAGGTGGATCTAGTCCGACATGACAATAAAGTTGAGTAATACTACTCTTGGAGCCAGATATTAATTAAGTGAGTTGTCAGTAACTTACTTAATTAGTAGACATTCGTAATCTTAAACACAGGGAGACTAACACACTCATGATAAGAAGGAGCCCATAATGTAATTTGGGATTGGTGCGGTAGTGCGATAATAACTCTCTAGTGGAATGAGTTATTATCGACGAACTTGAGTTGTGTGTTCGGGGCGAACACGGGATACTCAAGCTCATTGGAAGGCCAAAACCAATTTCTCCTCTAGGTCCCTGTCGTAGCCTCATTATAGCCTCAAGTCCATCCAAATGTAAGGCTCTTCTTGGTGTCCAAGAAGGGGGCCGGACCATTGCTTGGTGACCAAGCAATGGTCGGCCACATCCTCTTATAGGGGTCGGCCCTATTGCTTGGTGACCAAGCTTGTAGGGGCCGGCCAAGATTAATTCAAATAGAAGGGGTGTTTTGAATTTTTAAAATCTTCTCTTTGTAGAAAACTATAAGTTTTAAAAGAGATATTTTAATTTTTAAAACTATCCTTATTTGAATTAGGTCACATGTTTTAATAGAGAGTTTTAAAAGTTTTAAAACTTTCCTTTTTTAACCGTCCTCATGGTTTAAGAAAAAAAAGGGAGATAAGTTTTAAAATTAAAATTTTCTATTATCATGTTAAAAAAACAGAAATCTTATAAGAGAAGTTTTAAATTTTAAAACATGGTTTTAATTTTTAAAACTTTCTTTTTTTAACTCTAGAAAAGAGAGCTTGTAAAATTTTATAAGAGTTTTCTTCTTGTAAAATTTTATAAAAAAAATTATTATTTTTCTTTCCTAAATATGGTGGCCGGCCACCTTGCTTGGTGTCCAAGCAAGGGGTCGGCCAATCCCTATCCTAAACCAAATAGGATTGATCACAACCATTGATTGGTGATTGATTCAATCAAGAGGAAAGAAAAGGAAAAATAAAAAAGGAAAAGGAAAAACTCTTAGATGATTTTATTTTTTGTAAAAGGTTTTTCCTTATTTGTCTTGGGCAAGTAATATAAAAGAAGGGTGAGGGGTCTTCATGAGACACAACTCTTATTCTTTTGCTTGGGTGATCTCTTGGTGGCCGACCCTCCCCCTTCTCCCTTTCCCTTTGCTCTCTTCTCTTTGGTGGTGCTGGTGGCCGAATTCTAGAGGAAGAGGAAGGATTCTTTTGGGTGGTGTTCATCTTGGAGGATCGTCGCCCACACGACGTCCAAGGCGAGGCGAGGAATACGGCAGAAGATCTCGAGGTCATTAGCTTACAAAGAGAAGGTATAATTAGTAATTATTTTCCGCATCATGCTAGTTTTTCTCTTTGTAAGAATTCTAAATACAAGAGGCAATTAGATCTAGTTTAATCGAATTTATTTTTCGATTTTGTGTTTTTCTTCTTTTTCGAATTTGTTATTCGATTGTTCCTTTTGGTTAACCTAGAGTTATTTAAGGAAATAAATATTAGCTTTCCTTAAAAGGCTTTTCCTAGGCGGTGGTGGTTGCTCCCATATCCAAGAAGGTCATGTGCCTTGCCATGTAGTCCTAGAAGCCAATTTTGAAAATTAATATTTATGGAATTAATAACTTAGGTAGATTTGAATCAATAGTGTTAAGTTCCGCTTGCGATTCAAATCTAAACCATTAAGAACAGATAAGTTAAATTTGGAATCAATGATGTTAAGTTCCATCTGTGATTCCTAATTTAACTTCTAAAGAACACAATAGGTTATTTAAGGAAAGGTTTGACACTTGTATAAAAAATTTTGTACAGTGGAATCGGTACATTTTCCTAGGATTAACTAACAGTGACCACTCTTTGCCTCGAACAGGCACTTGCTTGGGTTCAGCTTGATTTTGTACGCCCTCAGAGTTCGACAGGTTTCTTCAATATCTGCACATATGTCAGCGGCGCAGAGTGATTTTATTAATATGTCATCGACATATACCTCCATATTTCAGTCGATCTGCTGCCAGAACACCTTGCTCATGAATCTTTGATAAGTGGCGCTGATGTTTTTTTGTCCGAACTACATAACGTTGTAGCAGTAAGTCCCATCGGTCGTAATGAAGCTGACCTTCTCTTGATCTTCCATGGTGAGCGACACTTGATGGTAGCCTTGGTACCGCATTAAACATGCAGATCAGCTCGCAGCCCTTCATGGAGTCCACCATTTAATCTATTCAAGGCAAGGGATAGAAGTCCTTCGGGCAAGCTTTGTTTAAATCATGGAAATCGATGTAGACTCGCTACATGTTGCCCGGCTTAGAGACTAGCATGGCGTTGGTCAGCCAGCTTGAAAATTGAACCCAGCCCTTCATGGAGTCCACCATTTAATCTATTCAAGGCAAGGGATAGAAGTTCTTCGGGCAAGCTTTGTTTAAATCATGGAAATCGATGTAGACTCGCTACATGTTGCCCGACTTGGAGACTAGCATGGCGTTGGCCAGCTAGCTTGAAAATTGAACCTCGCGGATGTGACCAACTTCCAGTAGTTTTTCTATCTCCGCTCGGATGATCTGATTCTACTCTGAGCTAAAGTCACTCTTCCTCTGTTTCATCGACCTAACATCCGATCGGACGTGAAGCTCGTGCTTAGCCACGCTCAGCAAGATGCCCGGGAGGTCGTGAGTTGACCAAGTAACACATCGTGGTTTTGCCTAAGGCAAGCAACCAGCTCTGCCTTCCTATAGTCTGTCAAATCGGTGGAGACAAAGGTTGTGGCTTCCGATCGGCTTGGATGAATTTGAACCTCCTCATTTTCCTCATAAACAAGCGGAAGGGGTTCCTCTACGGTTGCGTTTACCTCAAAATGCTGAGTCTTTCGAGTAGCTTTTACCTCTGACTTGACCATCTCGACGTAGCACCGCCGAGCGGCCAATTGGTCGCCTTTGACTTCGCCCACCACATTGTCCACCAGGAACTTGATTTTCTGATAGAAGGTGGACACTGCGGCTCAAAACTTGTTTAGGGTCGATCGACCCAATATGACATTATAGGCGGATGGCGCATCCACTACGATGAAATTTATGGTTCTGGTCCTCTTGAGAGGCTCCTCTCAGAGCAATATAGCCAGCCAAGTATAGCTGATCGGCAATACTTCATTACTTATGAACTCATATAGCGGGATCGTTATGGGCTGCAATTCGCTCTGATTGATTTGCAGTTGGTCAAACGTCTTCTTGAAGATGATATTAACTGAGGTGCCTATATCCATAAAAGTTCAATGAATAGTATAATTATCTATTACCGCTTGAATAATCAAGGCATCATCATGAGAGATCTCTACTCCCTCTAGGTCCTGAGGGTCAAAGCTGATCTTTGGTCCCCCGGCCTTCTCCTTGTTGCATCTCAGAGTATGTATCTCCAATCGTTGGGCGTGTGACTTCCTTACTTTGTTGGAATCACCGTCGGTTGGTCCTCCGGTAATCATTTTGATTTTTCCCCAAGCGAGATTGCTTCTATTTTCCTCCTCTCGAATCGAAGGTCGAGCTGGCTCAGCCGAAGCTCGGGCAGGACTTGTATTTCCTCTTCGTTGAGGCTGGCATTGACACTGCTTGGTTGTTGGTCTCTCTTCTCCCCTTTTCCCGTCTGATCGGCGTCGATGATGTCAATCAGGAGAGAGTGAACGACGACGGTATCCTGAAGGAACCGATCGGCTTAAAATTGGCCTCAAGTTATAGCAATCTCGTGTGTTATGCATCGTCGAGCGATGGTATGAGCAGAACAATGGTGTCCACGGTTTGCCTTTCATAGCCTTCAGTCATTCTGCCTCCACATGCTGCACTGCATGGACTCAAGGTTCCAGGTGCAGTTGTGTTGCTCCTGATCGAGGGCCCTTTAGAGGTTGATGGTTGCTTGTCGGTCGTCGTTCAAGGGGAGCAGTGTGTTCAATGAGCACTTCCTTCCTTCATGCTACTTGGGCCTCCTCCACATTGATGTATTCGATGGCACACTTGAATAGATGATCGAAGTCTGTTATCAACCTTCGGATGAGCGAGTGAAAGAATTCCTCTTCAGTGAGCCCCTGCAAGAAAGCATTCACCAATACCTCTGGGGTGACCGATGGGATATCCATGGTCACTTAGTTGAACCGCTTGATGTAAACTCTCAACACTTCCTTAGGCCCCTGCTTCACAACAAACAAATTAATGCTCATCTTCTAGTCGCAGCAACTGCTGGCAAAATGCTGTAGGAACGCCGCTCAAAAATCCTTAAAGTTGTGAATTGATCCGACCGGTAGCCATCTAAACCACTGTTACGTAAATCCAGAGAGGGTAGTGAGGAAGACTCGGCACTTCACTCCATCGGTGTACTGATGGAGTGTGCCGTGTTGTCAAACCTGATCAGATAGTCCTCTAGATCGGTTGTCCCATTGTATTCCCAGATCGTCAATGGAGTATAATGTCAGTATAGTGGGGCATCCATGATCCCTTGAGAGAACTATCGGTTGATCCGTTCGGAAGAATCATCGATCCTTGTTGCCTTTCCCTTTTGCTTGTCCCGTATGGGCGCGTCGTCCGAGGAAAATCCTTGCTCCCTTTCCGCTCAACCTTGTTCATCTGAAGGAGTGTGGAACAACATCTGATGAAAGGGAATCGGCGCATTTGGCGCATCCCCATATGTGTCAATCGACTTCTTGTTCTACCCCCAAACGGATATATTTTTCGCTCGATCTCTGTAGTCGGACTGCTGTCCCGCTGCTGATGTTGCGGGTTCATTTGTTTCGCGCTCGACTATCACCTGCTATTGCTGCTCCACCATTTTGGTCGCCCGAGCTTGTATCAACATATCCAACTCCTCCTCGCCAGTGTCACTGTTGTGAGTCGTCCAGTGTCCTCCATCTCCATATCTCAGATGCAAGTTACTTTCCCACAGACAACGCCAATATGATCCTATCCTAAAATGATGAAGATGGCTAGCTAGGGATATGGCTCCTCGGTTGACCGCGTGAAGACTCCGCTCCACTCTGCAACACAAAGAACGTCAATGCAGGCCAGGGAAAGGGTCCCTGGCATTGGTCATCTGACACTCAAGTCAGTCACCGAAAAAATATAAAGACGGCGGAGCAACATAGCAGCAACGAGAGAGCACTTATAACATATAACACATACCTCCACCGGTGCATGGACACCCCTTTATATAACACTCCAATGGGTGACGTACACACTTCTCAAGGAGTGGGTATATTTTTCCAACTATCCTATGAAAAGGCATGTCAAGAAAGTGCCTCTGACACCATACCTTAATAGGGCGTGCAAATCCCTAACATGATAGTAAAAGCTTTCGTCGTACGATTTGCCTGTTGACCATGTCATATTGTCAGCAGCATTACCTTCTAGAGGGATATTATGAGTGATACTATCCAAAAGCAAGAAGGTTGAAAACTGAGGATGTGGTGGCTTTGCTAACCGACTGAAGACCTCGCTCCGCTTTGCAAAATAAGTAACGTCGGTGCCAAGCCAGGGAAGGAATCCATGGTGTTGGCCCTCTGACGCTCAAGTCAATCACCGGAATGTGCAGAAAAGTGGAGCAACTGTAGAGCTATACGCAAACAGTAGATAACGCGTACCTCCGTCGGTGATGGACCCCCCTTTATATAGAGCTCTGGTGGGTGACATGCACGTTTCTCGAAGCATGGGCACGCTCTCTGATGTCCTATGAAAGGGAATGTTAGGAAAGTACCTCTGACAACATACCTTAATAGGACGTGCATATCCCTAACGAGACAGTAGAAGCTTCCGCCGTACAATTCGCCTGTCGCCCATGCCTCGTGTCAGCGGCACTACCTCCGAAAAGGATATAGAGAAATACTATAGTGGTCTCATTGCTTGGCCGAGTGGGGTAGCCGCTCGACCAGGACTCCGCTCTGTCCATGACCAGGTCCCACTGTTTAGCTGAGCGGGGTAGCCGCTCGGCCGAGAGCACTTCTCTTTGGCGACCTCAGTGGCTCTTCCGTGCGGTGACGTATAGTAACATGTCCTCCCCGTTCGGACCAGCTATCTGATCCCCATCAATGTCCTGCTACTCCATTTTAAGCGTCGACTGTTTTACTTATCATCCCGAGCTGGACGGATGATCTGTTCGGACATGTCTCCCGTCGGGCGGGCCCTGACTGCCCGATCGACCATTGCCATTGTCCTCCATTAGGCCCTTTGACACTCAGGCGTTGATCACCTTGACTTTGTCTTTCACCATGGCGGTTGACCCCGTGCCAAGTAGGCCTCCCTCCATCGCCATACTAATGAGATATGAGAGGCGCCCCACTATTTGACCGAGCGGGGGAGCCGCTCGGTCAGGATTCCCCATCTGATCGATTACAACTGTTCTTCTCATAGTCCCTCGGCTCCGTAGTCCTTCCAATCCGCATAGTATTTAGTTGGTCGGTTGTGGCATCTAATGTTCTTTTCTAGTCACCTCGGTCGGATGAGCGGTCTACTAAAATGAATTTCTTGGCCGATTGGACCCCTCATACTCGATCGGTAATTGGCATCAACTTCCGTTAGGTCAATCATTGATTTTCTACTGTTAACCGTTTTGACATTGATCTCCACGTCGAATGTATTTCCTGCTCTGACTTATCCTTGGTATGCCGCTTTTACCACCGCATCGGTGTTGAAGCAGAGCCGCCTCCTGTTTCTTGCTGCCTGCATTGATGAATTATTCGCGATATCTCTTCCCGAACAAGATCCAACAGGAGGGTGCCTGCGACAAACGCTCCGAACATCAGCATCATGAACACCGAGCTCCACCCTTTTGTTGACAGAAATCCGGTGACGAGAGGCCTGATCGCCGCGCCAACGGAGTCTGTGCCGTCGATTATAGCGGTCACAGTCGCCTTTGAGCGACTTGTGAGTGCCGAGATCAGCGGAAACAGCAGTGGTTATGAGAGCGTAAGGCCCGTTCACGAACAAGCCAGTGATCATCATTTTTTCGATGTTGATTGTCTTCGATATGCCTCCGTATTTGTGGTAGATGGAATCGCAGAATGTGGCCGCCGTGGTGGCCCTGGCATTCAGTGGTCCGATATGCAGGCGGCGAGGATTCCGCCGACGATCCCTCCCACATCGAAAAGGGTCGAAAGGTTTCCAGCAGATTTGACGGAAAGGTATTCTCCTCCAATAGCTTCGACAATGGAAATACACCATTTTTAAGAACAATTCAACTGAGATTTGTAATTGTAAGAACGATGGAAGAACTGGAATTATAAACTATTACCTGTCTGACTGAGGTAAAATGGCAACCAGTATAAGAATGTGTAAGCTACGAGCTTGGAGAAGAAGAGGCAGAGTGCGAAAGGTATGACGCCTGGTATCGAGCATGCCTTCAAAATTCCCACTGCGCTTCCTCTGTCCTCTGTCCTCTGTCCTCTGTTTCTGTCTCCTACCATCGCACCGCCTCCTCGTCTCGAACGGCGTTCTTCTCGTGGCATCGACCATTTCTGAAGTCGACATCTTCTGGGTAGGCAGGAGGCAGCCAAGAAGAAGAAGACCAGAACGCCGCCAGCCGCTATGAGAGCCCCCGGCAAAATGAACGACCACCCCCACCCGTACTGCAGCACGCTGGCTGCGAGAAGCGACGCGCTGATGTTGCCGATGAAGGTGTGGGCATTCCATATGCCCATGATGAAACCCCTCTTCCGTTCCCCGAACCAATTCACCACCACCGCTACCACCGACGGCCACCCGGTCGACTGGAGCAATCCGGCGATAATCATCATGGCAAGGTATAATCCGAAGGTGTGGATGTTCCAGAAGTACCCCCATCCCGAACGGTGCGACGAAGGCGCCGCTCCCGATCATTCCGAAGGCGAGGAAGAGGCGGAGGTCGAGGCCGTCGCCGAGGTGGCCGGCAGCGTACATGACGACAGAATAGCAAGCTAGGAACGCGACGTCGATCTTGCCGAGCCTGGCCGTGCCGTCCGTCCCGTTGAAGGGCGGCCACCCGTTGCCGCCGCTGTGCGGTCCGCCGGGGGACCGTTCGGCTTCGACGAAGAATAGGCCGAGCGGCCAGGGGGCAGGGGCGAGGAGGCTGGAAAGAGGGGTGGGCCTTGGGATCCAACACGCTCTTGATGATGCTAGGCAACTTGCGGGAGGCCTGGTAGCAGGCGTATGCGACGAAGGTGAGGGCCAGGACGAGGCCGCGGTGGGCTTTGCGGCTGCACTCCTTTCCGCCTCCCACGCAGCGGAGGAGGCTGAGACCGGGCGGCTCCGACCTCATTGTATTCTCTCAGGAGTCAAAAAGATCCGATCTTTTTCATGCCTAGGGGACAAAAAATCGATCTTTTCCTCAGACCGCGGACGGGGTAGATGGTTGAAGGAGAGGGCCGAGAGGAAGAAGAAAGCGGGTATATTAGGAATGGCGAGGAGGTGTTTCTCAGTGGGCTGATTTGGTCCGTAAAAATTGAATGATGGGCCAATGCGATTTATGCGTGATCTAATCTAAGTGGCCCGTTAACAAGGTTGTAGTTTAAGCCCGACTCGATACGTATTTGGCAGGACGATGTCAGGACTCAGGATGTAGAGGAATCAGGCAGTAGCCAGCAGACGGTGGAACTGATGGGCCTCTAAATCCCATCTCCTACCTCCTTTATCCGACCCCGGTTCAAAATCAACCGTTTGATGATTTAAAATCATCAATTTGATAATTTTTCTACGATCATTCTTAACTTTAATCGTTCAAGATAATTACTATTTATGGTTCAGAATTGTTAATTCATGATTTATGCACGGTTTATTAAGATTCACTATTCAGGCACAGTTCATCATAGCATTATTCAAGATTATTATATTAAAATAATTATAAATTATAAATTTATAAAAAATAAAATTATCTACATACCCCCTTGAGGTATAAAGGAATCAAAGTTGTTTTCTTATTTTTTTTTTATCTTTTACCTTATGAAGTGACATTGTTATTCACTTTCATTTCTTGTTCCTATAATATTTATTTCTTCGGTATCAAACTCCTACTTTGTCATCTGAAAGTTATATTCGTTGGATTCTTTTTTCGGCTCTACTCCAATCGTCAAGTAATGTTTGACCTTCCAACGAGTTGATAGACAAAGTCGAGTCGATAATCTTGCCGCTAGGATTGAATGTTTGTTTCATAACAACTGTTGACACTAGACAAATTAAAAAAAAATTTGATGATCATGAAGAAGACAAAAAAAATCTTTGAGTTTATGTAATCATCACTTTAGAACATCGAAATATACTTCTCTATTTATTATTAAAATAAAAAAATTATTTAATAATTCTCAAGTTTTTGTGTGAAGCTTAAGAATTCTCGTGGACATTTCGTCCGTTATTTTAATAAAATTCTTATTTTTGTAAGTTTTAAATTAATGTTACTAGTATTTTATATTTCAGAAATATTATGTATTCCATATTTTACACTATATTCTTTATAAATAACATATAATTAATTTTTAATATTATATACAATATTATTTGGATTAAGAGAAGAAAAATCTTTAAATATAATTAAGAAAAATGATATTCTTAAGGAAAAATCTCAAGAAAAACTCTTAAGGATAGACACGTAAATGATGGGACCCACAAAAAGTGAAATGGTGGGTCTCATCATTTATGTGTCTATCCTTAAGAGTTTTCCTTGAGATTTTTACTTGAGTGTATCAAAACTCTATAATTAAAGTGTCATAATATAAATCTAACATTTATGGTAAAAATTATCATTTATAGCTAGGGTTTAAAATAAATGAAATTAAATAAATTTTAGAAATACGAAAAAATATATTTTTTTCCCATTTCATTTGCATTGCTAATACACAAGAAGATAAAGAATTTATTAGTACTATTTTCATTTAAAACTAATACTATATTACACAAAATTTCTTAAAACTAAATTAGAAGTAGGATAATAAAAATCGAAAAGTTGTTCGGTTGCATTATTAAATACTTTTAAATTTTCACAAATAGTATTACAAATATTCCATGGTTGTGAAAATAAATATATATTAACATTATTAATATTTTTATATAAAAAATAAACATGATAATTTTTTATATTAAAATAAATTTATTAACAATTAATATATTAAATTCTAACATGTTGGTACATAATATGGAAACTTTTTAGTTCTCTTTCCATTAATTTTATAAAATTTATCATATTATTTTATTATAGATAGATACAACTATAAATAAGAAATAGCATTTCTAATTAGTTCAATATAATTTGCTAAAATTTTTAATACATCTTAAATGCATAAATTTAAAACATGACAAACACAACAAATATGAAAAAATAAATCACTAATAACAGATTGAAATATAAATTTAAGTTCTTCAATACTAACGGTATTAGAACTAGTATTATCAAATGATATTGAAAATATTTTATGAATTAATTCATATTCTTTTAAAATTAAATATAATAATTGTGAGATGTTATGAGCATTATGTGATTCATCAAAAACTTTATAAGCTAACAATCTTTTTTGGATATTCTAGAAGTTATTGATTCAATAGTAAGTCACACTCATATATGAATATATTTGCTAATCGTCACTCAAATATCAGAACATACAGAAATTTTATTACTTAATTTACTAATTATTCAATTAATTTTTTTCTTGTTTTACAAATCTTTTATTATTTTTGTAAGTATAGTTTTAAGAACATGTTTAGTAATGGATTAAGAGATTTTTTATAAAAATCTTCAAAGGTGTATTTAGATCCAAAATTAAATAAAAGATTTTCTAGGTAAACAAATCTAGCTAATGTTTTTTTAATTTATTATTAGAATATAAAAATAAACTAGAATCACTACTTTCACTAGTAGAAAATCTAGAGAATTGTGCTTGGGCACGATCAATTCCTAATTCCATCGGGTGCTTCACTTCTACATGTTGTTTCAATGACCTATAGTTGCCTCCGACATAAAATTTATAGGAATCATTGCAGTGATTACATTTTACACGTACTTCTCCCAATGGAAGAATGATTTTATCAAAATATTTAATGAAAATAGAAGATTTTAAAGAAGAAACTTTATGGGTGTCAAAGTCGGATTCAGAAGTAATTGTTGTTAGGATCGGTTGAGCTAGAGGAGGGGGGGTGAATGGCTCACTTCGTTTTCTTGATCTTTGATTTTGCACAGCGGAAACTTGAAGCCAATGCTAACTCCGGTATTTACTTGGTATCCACCTCCTCAAGGAGGTGACTAGTCCAAGGATCCACGCCACTCACCACACTTCCACTATCCAAAAACTCTCCTTCTCAGAATCACACCGAAGGTGGAGAAACCTTACAATACTTACAATACTTCCTCTCCAAAAGGAAATAGCTCACACTCACTACAATGAGGAAGAGAAGAGATTTACAAACTTGAAATAGCTTCTTCCTTGTGACGTGAGATTTGAAAGCTTGGAGAGATTGAGAGCTTTAACTTCCAATGTTTGAGAGATCTTGAGCACTTCAAGGATTCTTCACACCAGAGCAATAGAACAGTATTTTTCGTTAATGTGTGCTTATTCCTCTTTCTTCCAGAGTTTTAAACATCAAGAAAACTAGCCGTTTCTCACGCTGCCGTCGCCGTGAATCGATTGAGATTATGTCCCAATCGATTCACAAGTATCCGTTGGAAGCCATCGCGTCAAGATCAACGGTGCAGATTCTTTTCTTTGACTTGGATCGATTGGGGCAGAGTTTGAATCGATTCAGCCACTTGCTCATGAAATCGCAGCTTTGTGAATCGATTGGCTGATCGATTCAATACCTTGAATCGATCGGTTGATCGATTCAGGATGATTCTGTGCTTCGCATAGAATGTTCACGGATCTATCGGCCAATCGATTCAATACCTTGAATCGATCGGTTGATCGATTCAGGATGATTTTGTGCTTCGCACAGAATGTTCACGAATCGATCGGCCGATCGATTCAATACCTTGAATTGATCGGCTCATCGATTTAGTAGGGTTCTGTGCTTCGCGCAGATCCTTTCCGATCGATCGGCCAATCGATTGACTTACCTTCAATCGATCGGCTGATCGATTCAAAAGCATTCTGCCTCATAGCCATGTCTGAATCGATTCACCAATCGATCTCTGATAGTGAGCCTAACACACATATAATCCTGTGACCTGCAGGAGCTTCTTTTGCCAAGAATCCGGTCCCCAACCTTCTCGGACTTCTCTTGCATCTGGTCTTCTGACCTGCAAGAAACCTTTTTACCAAGAATCCAGTCCTCGACCTTCTTGGACTTCTCTTGCATATGGTCTTCCGACCTGCAAGAAACTCCTCCTGTAAACTCACAATGCATGTTAGTTACAACGTATTAACCTAAACTTAAATAATTATCAACACATTGAAACTTCCAGGGCTTGATTGCACCAACAATTGCATCGGTACTTTCTTATATTTTGGGTGTCGAAGTTGGATTCGAAAGTTGCTCGATCGGTCTCAACATCGATAGATTAAATGTTCAGATTTGCTATTTCCTTTTCCCTCCGAGATCGAAACAATGAACCTCCTCATTCTCGGCCTCCCTCTTCCCCTCAATCTCCGTCCATTGTAGTCGAAACTTGGAAGAGGAAGTTGAAGGTGTGGAGAATTGGAGTCGAAAGCATGTAGAGATTCTAGAATTGAGAATAAGAATACAAAATATGTGTGTGAAAATAATGAAATGAGCTCTCTATTTATAGAGTTCGGAAAGTAACAGACATTAAATCATACTCATTAATAAAAAAATAATTAAATGAACTTAATTGTTGAATAAAATATTAAAAAAAAACTTCTTTTTTATCCCAATGGTCGTTAACTGCTAATTCTAATTGCTAGTTCTAACGGTCCAAAAAGAAAAAAAAAAAAATTTTGAACCGTCGCTTAACTGTCGATAGGTAGTTTTTGATGGGGATGAACCGGAATTGGATCAATGGGTACCCGGTTGGTTGAATCGGAACTGGGTCAACAGATACCCAACTCATTGATTCGGTTTCGGATCTAGATCGGGTCTGGTTCCGAATCCAACCAGGGGTCAGGTTGGGCTTGCTACGAATCCGGCCTGAGGTCAGCCCTATCTCCTCCTCCTCCCTTTCTCTGTATGTATAAAACCTCCTCCCTTTCTCTGTATGTATAAAAATAAAATCATCACCTCTGTGATTCTTGCAAATAAAAGAGTGATAAATCATGAACAAATTTATCCCATAATAACAGCCCATCAAAGAGGATTAAAAAAATAAACAAGTATTACACCTCCATAGAAAATCGATTCGATATATTGATAGTAACGTCTTTACCAAAACAAACTGTGTTAGCCCGTGATCTCTCTTCATGATAGCTCTGCTTGGAGTACAACACCTCCGACACACATACACACCAAGTCCATCTGTGCCTGGCAGATCCCTGTACTTCACTTTAATTCCTCAGCTTTCTCTCTCTCTTTCATTCTTTTACAGTTTTTTGTTTTGTTTTTTTTTGTTATTGCCTTAGTGGTGCACAACTCATTCTTCAGAAATAATTACTGAAAAATGGAGTTATGTGCCGAACCGTGGAGTTTAATTAGATATTTTGCGTGTGAGAGCGAGAACATACACATGGAAAATTAGAGTCTTTGGACGGACGGAGAAGGGAAGACAGGAGTGGAAAGAGAGTTCGATGAGAGCTCGACTTGCTCCTCGCTTGTAGTTTGGGACAGTCAATCGTGTGTGTGACTAATATTATTGGAAGAAGTTTAATCGTGCTATTTTTTTTATAATTTAAGTGCTCGAATTTTACTTAATAGTGAATAACTTCCTTTTAAATTCTTCTTATATTCCTTTGAATACTTTATTATTATTATTTTTATATAATCTATATATTCAAGTTTTCAGTCCGACTAAATTTCTCTGTCACCCAACGGTTGATTTTATTACTTTTTGTTAGTGTTGTAGAGCTCGTCCCGCTTTTTGCCATAGCACCAAAGTCTGAGGGTACAGAGTACTTTATTAATTTGAGTAAAAATGTGATTTTGTTCACTTCAAGCGATTCAATATCTATCGGTCTCATATTTAGATATAACTAAATACATCATGATGGATATTTTGACCTAATGCAGTGGCCCTGTGTATAGAGACATCCAACGAGATATTTTTAAAACCATTGAGAATTGATCTCATGACCTATTAAAGTAAATACTTATATAGGTACAAATTGTGTCAATATGTGGGGCTAGAATATTTTATTAATTGATAACAAAAAGATGAAATTGTCACCTCGACGATCTCGCACTGTCTGGAAGGGAGGTAAATCACGGGGGATCTCACCCAATGATAACAACGCATGTAAGGAGGGGTTGAGACAATTAGCGAAACATGCCACACCCATTAAGAATTTACCATAGATCTATTAACAGTAATAGCCCTTATATAAACCAACTATCCAACCATATGGGAGCCGATATACTTAATTAATATGGTAAAAGATGATTCGTTCATTCAAACATCTCGTGAAATACTTAATCAATGGTAGCAAAATGTGGAATTTGTCACCCCAGTGGTCTCATACGGTTGGTCACACGACCATCTGTGAAGAGGTAAATCGGGATGTTGTAGTTGGCCAGTGTAGAGGGCTTTTTTTCTCGACTTTACCAAATTAATTCGAATCTTTAACCTATAATAGTAACTCTACTCCGCACTAGCCAACTCAACTTAATTAATTGTGACAAAAGCTGAATAGCCTCGCCCCCAGCGCCCCCAGCGCCCCCGCCAACCCGTCCCAGGACCAACACGGAGGAGGTAAATCACGGGCGGCTACTAGCCTTTGGAATAGTGACTAGCACATAAGAGAGACATTTATACCTCGACTTTACTGAGATTTGAACTCTATACCTCATGATGACAATACCTCATGCGATAGCCACTAGACCCATCCGAGGGACAACTCAACCTAATTAATGGTGGAAAAAGGCGAATACGCTCGCCCCCAGCGCCCCCGCCAACCCGTCCTAGGGCCAACACGAAGGAGGTAAATCACGGGCGGCTACTAGCCTTTGGAATAGTCACTAGCACATAAGGAAGGCATTTACCTCGGCTTTACCGAGATTTGAACCTCATACCTCATGATGACAACACCTCATGCGCTAGCCGCTAGACCCATCCAAGGGACAACTCAACCTAATTAATGGTGACAAAAGGTGAATACGCTCGCCCCCAGCGCCTCCGCCAACCCGTCCCAAGGCCAACACGGAGGAGGTAAATCATTGGCTGCTACTAGCCTTTGAAATAATGACTAGCACATAAGGGAGACATTTATCTCGACTTTATCGAGATTCGAACCCCAGATCTTATGATGACAACACTTCATGCGCTAGCCACTAGATCCATCCGAAGAGACACAACTCAACTTAATTAATGTGGCAAAAGGCGAAATCGCTCGCCCCCAGCGCCCCCGCCGCACCCGACCCAAGGCCATCACGAGGGAGGTAAATCACAGCATCCTGAGCTAGCATGTGGCAGGTGAGATGAGTTGCACAGGGACCGGGAATTTACGCCCCGACTATCCTGAGTTTCGACCCCACGACCTTATGTAGTAAGCATCTCATCACATACTAATTCGGATGACTTATGAAGTCAACTCAACTTAATTAATGCACTATACATTCATGGAGGTTAATTTTTATTATTTTACTTTAACGGTAAATGGACCATATCAAATATACTACGAGACACCTCTTGTGACACATTGTAATAATTTTTAAGATTCGACAGTATAAAGTAGTAGTCTCATCATGGATGAAGTTTCTTGATCCAAAATTGTGCGCTTCTATGCATTAGAAATTGAAGACGTTGTGTGATCCTACGTGTCAAAAATAGAAAGTAGAGGAAAAAATATCAATAACCTATTTAGGGAGTTCTCCGGTACAGATACTCTGACATTCAAGTCAAACAAGTGGCTGAGAGGAAATATAATGATAGTGAAGAACAATGGAATCTGGGTGCCTTAAGTTGAGTAGTGTAGTGTTTGCGTTAGCATTAACGTACCTGTGCCCCTGTGCCTGTAGATGGATACTCTCTTTTATACTGTTAATTTTATTCTTTGCACAAAACTCAAAGTATTGCCAAAAAAGGACGGACCCTTCTAACACTCTGACAACTTTCCAAAAAAGGGTCAACCATGTCTGTGTTTTGTAGAGTAGAAGCTTCTTCACACAAACAACACAGGAAATATTCCCTTGATTCTCTGACGACCGTTACATAAAATACCAAAAAAGAATATTAGGTCGTTGGGTTGATAGACCTTCGACATGGTGAGTCGACCAACTGACTGAGTCCTCCTTTGTAGTTTGATCGACCTCCATTCATGGATGGGATCGAGTCGGCTAAAGAATGATAACCTTCTCAAACGTTTAGTCTTCGCTCTGCCGTTATACAATTGTGTGTAAAGAGTTTGATTCGATCGAGCCATGCGTCCAGCATGTCCGATCGAACCTTTGGTCTGACTGGCCAGAACACTCGGCGAAGACACCTGAAACATCTCTGAATGTCACTGATACAGCTCGAGGTTTCTTCGACTCTGAGGGATTCGAGATCCAATCGACTAGATCACTCAGCTGAACCAAATGATTTTGCTAACTCTGAATGTTGACTTCTGATCATCACGTCAACCGGCCTTCTCAACTTCGATCCCGACCCATAACCCCACCTTTTTCGTCGTATCAAAACTTCTTTTCTATCCATGTTGATACATGCCTTTAAGGATGAGCATCTATATTCCAAAATCGATAAACTAAACCAAGCCAACTGATCTAAATAAAATAAAAAGTTTAATTGATCAGTTCAGTTTTAATTTCAATTAACTTCTATTTGAATTTTTTTCAAACAATTAAAACAATTTCAAATTGTTAAGATTAATTTTTATTTTTGAGGTAAGATTAAATCTCTCTCGATAATATTAATAAATATAAATTTAAACCCCATATGACTTTTGACTTAGCAACCTTTTACATTTTATTCCCTTGTCATTCGACCAGACAATTTTCAGTACAAATATAAATAAAAATATTAATTTCCATTGTTAACATAACCTTAGATTTAATTTTTTCATACCAAAATATTTTGGTTCGATTTTTATTTTCCTCATGAAATTGATAAATGGAACCATGCCTTCTACAACTCTTATTGTACCCTAGAGAAATTAATCTAATTAATCTTGATTGTACAATATTAGCTGAACTTTAAAGAAAGCATCTAGCTAGCTAGGTGCATCTTCCAAATTAATTATTGATCGCTGTAAGTTCACAAACCATCTTTTTAACCTTCCAAATTATGTAAACAACTAGCTAAAGAATTATCAAGTAGGTTTGATGTTCAAATGAGTATTCCACGACATATATATATAACACAAATAATTAGTTGAATTGATCAATAATTAATACAAGCCAACTCCTCACTCAATTCCATGTCCCTAAACAAAAGACATATTCAGAAACATGCATTATTATTCATAGCAGAAAAGTATTATTTTTTTCCCTTTTCTTTCGTAATCAAGAAAACTCCGAAAACACTAGTGATTAAATTGGGACTTAATTTAAGTTATTAATTATGAGACAATTAAACTCGATCCGTGTGCCTTAAAATGAGCTGAAGCATTCATGTTCCGAAGAGTTGGCATCGTCACAAGGAGAATGAGTGTGCCTTCCCTCGTACGTCGTGATCACCATTCGACAATCTTCCGACAATCTCTCCACCCTCTTCTTCACGCGACAGTTGCTGTGGGTGCAACGATAATAACTTCTGCTCGATCGCAAATTCATAACTAATTAACCATTAATCCATGTTGAATTCGATCTATTTATGTTTCAAATCAAATTAAGATGCATGTGTATAGATACATACGTACGTACGTACATATATACCTTGGATGAAGACTATTTTTGACAACTTTTTGGCCGTATTTCCGCCACTTGTAGCCATCGTCGAGCACATCGACATCACTTCTAGTCTGGAAGCAAAACCTCGGCTCCCTCATCTTCCTCCTCACTTTCACCTTTCCCTTATCCATGGAGTTCGAAGTGCTCCTCCACCTACGTGTGCATGCACAGATCAGCTAGTATGAGAAATTAGAATCATCGATCAATCAATATCCGGCCCCTTATATACAATACCATGAATTGGCACCATCTCTGCAAGAGCTCTGATCATGGTGAGCTTTCAGGTCCGAAGTACCTACCTATTCACTAACTGTGTGAGGAACATCGATCGAAAGATTGTGTATATATAGTTGAGACTGATGATATATGTGTACCTCTTCGTTGCTGCTGGCGGCGGCGGCGGGGTTGGAGAAAGGAGAAGGCTGATCAGTGGACAGCAGGAATGGAGTACTGCTTGCTTGCGGTGGAAGTAGAAACCCTAGATCTTGGAGGGTGTCCTTGCTTGCGGGGTGCCCTAGTTCCACCACAGAGGGGGCTGAGGGGGGAGGGAGGTAGCAGCGTGAGGCACCTCCTTCCATGGATCAGCTGCAAAGATAGAGATCCCTTAGCTAGCTCGCAGCAACCCCCCTTACTCTTGTTATTGCTTTACGAATTAATACACATCCATTTCATGGTGTGGGGCAGTAAGGGGAAGGGGGAATTAACTGACAAATGTCGGCTAATTGTTGGTTACGTTGATTAATTTTGTTTCTTCGTTCAACTTCAGATTTATAGAGTTTGTCGGATACAGAGTAAATGCATCGATGGTGAGCAATTTGTTTACATAATAATAATTATTAACTTTTATCAGGTAGCAAGCGAATCTAACTCGAAGATGTACACACTCATTGCGAAAAGGAGGATAAGACTGAGAAAAGGAGAAAAGCTCGCTTCCAATTGCATAATGAAGCACAAAAAATATATATATATAAAATTGAATACCGCACAGAAAGGGTTTGTCTTATTCAATCATGAAATATAAGCGTACACTGAAACTGAAACTGAAACGTATGCACCAACTCATCATGTCTGAGCTTGCACTACAAACATATTTAATGTTTGTTGAATGTGTATTTCAGATTAATTTAAAGATACTTCGGTCGGCAAATTAAACCGCCCCTCAATCAATTTTTCGAATTGATTCATATTATGGCCTTGTGTCACTGTCCTGCGTTGTGACTGCTTAATTATTACAAGGAGAAAGACGAAAAAAAACAGTTAGGGTTTCATGTCATAAAGCTGTAAAACCTGGCTATTTCGTGTTGTCACTGTATTTCGTATTTGATTAAACCTATCCTCTCGAGGCCAATTAAATACATGCTCTTTGGATCAAATATCATGGAGGGTCAAATCATCAGTCAACGAACAATTTAACATGCGCATTCATCGAAGATCGTCGGTGAAGAGGATGGGAAGAACCTAAAATACACTTCAATGGAGGGTTAGAATGACATTGAGGTAATCAGCGACACACTTCAATGGAGGGTTAGAATGACATTGAAGTCGAGACGGGGAGGATGTTGACAACTGAGGCCGAGACAGGGATGATGTCGAGACCTGAGCCTGAGGTTATGGATGTCGATGACTAAGGGCGAGAGAGGTGTACGCTAGGATCCCAGACTAAGGCATAAAGGATGTTGGCAACTGGGGTTGAGAGAGGATGATGACGGGACTTGAGGCTGAGGCATGGATATCATCTATTGAGATCGAGAGAGGTGTGATGCCGGGATTTGAGAATAAAGCATAGAGAATGTCGGAGACTAAGGCCAAGAGAGGATGCCATAATTTGAGACTGAGGCGTGCAGGATATCGACAACTGAGGCTGAGAAAGAATTATGCCAGAAAGGATGAGCCGTGGATGTTGACAACTGAGTTTGAGAGAAGTGTGATGTCAGGATCTGAGACTGAGGTGTAGAAGATGTTAGTAATTGAGACTGAGAGGATAATGTCGGGACTTGAGACCGAGGCATGGATATCGGTGACTAAAGTTGAGAGAGGTGTGATTTCAGGATATGAGACTGAAATGTACAGGATGTCGATGACTGAGGCTGAGAGAGTTGTGATACCAAGAAATGAGACTGAGGCGTGGAGGATGTCAGCGACTGAGACTGAGAAAGGTGTGATGCTAAGATTTGAGATTAAGGTATACAGGATGTCAGTGATTGAGATCAAAAGAGGATGATGTCGAGACTTAAGGCTAAGGCATGAACATCGATGCTTAGGCTGAGAGAGATGTGATGTTGGGATTTGTCATTTTTTCGAATTGATTCATATTATGGCCTTGTGTCACTGTCCTGCGTTGTGACTGCTTAATATAATTATTATAAGGAGAAAGACGAAAAAAAACAGTTAGGGTTTCATGTCATAAAGCTGTAAAACCTGGCTATTTCGTGTTGTCACTGTATTTCATATTTGATTAAACCTATCCTCTCGAGGCCAATTAAATACATGCTCTTTGGATCAAATTGGTGGAGGGTCAAATCATCAGTCAACGAACAATTTAACATGCGCATTCACCGAAGATCGTCGGTGAAGAGGATGGGAAGAACCTAAAACACACTTCAATGGAGGGTTAGAATGATATTGAGGAGAGATCCCAACAGACCATTTAGATGCTAAAGTTAGGGTTTACTTAAGATATGAAGCTAGTACATAAGTAAGAAAAAAAAATGATGCAAAAGTTTAATGTAGCCCAAGAGAGTATGAGAGAGTGTTCATTTGCACTTACCTCCTCTAGATTCTATATAACTGTCAGAAGAGTATTTGCACATTAGATCTAATAAGGGGATCAGATTCAACAGTGGTTAGCTGTCTCTCTAGCACTAAGTGCCACTTGTTTGAAGGAGGATATTTAGGAAACCATATCTGACAACCACATTACCGCTTCTCTATTCACCCGGTGCCATGTATTCTGGAATATTTGTCATCGTTGTTTGTATCCTCTAGTAAAAATAACCTCATCAATAAGGGTTTAGTGTTAGTCTAATCCAAGGACGGATGAGGAAGTGACGCCGATGTTGAATGACCTTAAGGATAGATGAAGTCAGCGATTGAAGCCGAGACGGGGAGGATGTTGACGACTGAGGTCGAGACAGGGATGATATCGGGACCTGAGGCTGAGGTTATGGATGTCAGTGACTAAGGGCGAGAGAGGTGTACGCTAGGATCTAAGACTGAGGTATACAGGATGTTGGCAACTGAGGTTGAGAGAGGATGATAACGAGACTTGAGGCTGAGGCATGGATATCATCGATTGAGACCGAGAGAGGTGTGATGTCGGGATTTGAGACTAAAGCATAGAGAATGTCGGAGACTAAGGCCGAGAGAAGATGCCATAATTTGAGACTGAGGCGTGGAGGATATCGACGACTGAGGTTGAGAAAGAATTATGCCGGAACGGATGAGTCGTGGATGTTGACAACTGAGTTTGAGAGAAGTGTGATGTCAAGATCTGAGACTGAGGTGTAGAGGATGTTAGTAATTGAGACCGAGAGAGGATGATGTCAGGACTTGAGATCGTGGCATGGATATCGGTGACTAAAGTTTAGAGCGGTTTGATTTCAGGATATGAGATTGAAATGTACAGGATGTCGATGACTGAGGCTGAGAGAGTTGTGATACCAAGAAACGAGACTGAGGCGTCGAGGATGTCGGCGACTGAGACTGAGAGAGGTGTGATGCTAAGATTTGAGATTGAGGTATACAGGATGTCAGTGATTGAGATCGAAAGAAGATGATGTCGAGACTTGAGGCTAAGGCATGAACATCGATGCTTAGGCTAAGAGAGATGTGATGTTGGGATTTGTGATTGAGGTATAGATCAGGTCGACAACTGAGGCCGAAAGAGGATGATGCAAGGATTTTTAGGCTAAGTCATGGATGTCGAAGACTGAGGCCGAGAGAGTTGTGATGACAGATTTTAGATTGAGGCATAGAGGATACTGACGACTAAGGTCGAGAGAGAATGATGCCAAGACATGAGGCTGAGGCATGGATATCGGTGACTGTGACCGAGAGAGGTGTGATATCGGATCTGAGATTAGGGCGTAGAGGATATCGATGACTGAGGCTAAGAGAGGATGATGTCGGAACCTGAGGCTGAGATATAGATATCGACGACTGAAACCAAGAGTTGAGGATGCTGGATTCTGAGACTAAATCTTAGGTGGCGTTTGGTTTAGAGGTTTGGGAATGAGGGAATGGATTCATTTCCAAACCTTGTGTTTGGTTGATGGAAATGGAATCAAGATTTTCGAATGAAACCCAAAAATTTGGGTATGGATGAAACTCATCCCCTCCCTTGGATTTTGATGGAATGGAAATAAGAATTAAGTTTTAGATAAAAATACCCTTAGTATATTTGTTCAATTTTTCTTTCATTTCACTCTCTCTCTTTGTTCTCTCTCATCATACTTTCTCTCTCCTCATTCTATCATCACATTTTCTCTCTCAACATACTTTCTTTCTCCTCATTCTCTCTCATCACACATTCTCTACCATTTTCTTTCTGTATTCTCTATCATCACACACACTCTCTCTCATTATTTTCTCTCTCTTCATTCTCTCTTCATTTTTTCATCATACTTTCTCTCTCATCATACTTTCTCTCTCCTCAATCTCTCTTACCATACTCTCTTTCCATATTTTATCTCATCGTACTTTCTCTCTCTTCATTCTCTTTCATCACACTCTCTCTCCTCATTCTTTCTCATCACACATTCTCCATCATTTTCTCTCTATATTCTCTCTCATCACACTCTCTCTCCTTATTTTCTCTCATCACACTTTCTCGCTCTTCATTTTTTTCCCATCATACTTTCTCTCTCTTCATATTTTCTCATCATACTTTCTCTCCTCAATCTCTCATTTTCTCTCATCATACTTTCTCTCTCTTTATTTTTTCCTATCACTCTTTGTCTCTCAACATACTTTCTCTCGCATTATACTTTTTTTCTTCTCAATCCTTCTATCACACTCTCTCTCCTCATTTTCTCTAATCACACTTTTTCTCTTTTCATTTTTTCCCATCGCACTTTTTCTCTAATCACACTTTTTCTCTCATCATATGTTTCTCTCACATTCAACTTTCTCTTCCATTTAATTTTTTCTCTTATTTTCCTCTAAGGGTAAAAAAGGAAATTTAGGTTCATTCCGACTGAAAATATTCAACTAACCAAACATTCACTACAACAAAAACATTAAAAGACAACGATTAAAAACCGTTGTCATAGGCCCTTTAAACCCGTTGTAACTGACACTGTTGTTAAATGTGCGGTAAAAGACAACGGTTTAAAACCGTTGTCTTTGACCACATTAGACAACAATCATGCAACGGATTTAAAGTGTTGTCTTTTAATACCAAAGACAATAGTTCTGCAACAGTATAAAATCGTTGTAATTGCCAGTTTTGCAAAAATTTGATCGCAGCTGATATACTATTAACAACATATACACATGTTGTCTTTCTTCAAATTTTAGTTTAAAACCATTGTCTTAGAATACTTTTCACAACGGTTAAAAATCGTTGTCTTTGTACATTCAGTTGCATGTCTATATATGTACTTTTCACAACGATTAAAACCATAGCCATTGCACACAAACTGCAGGTACAACATAACATTTATACATTCACAAAAATAGTTTTCAACATATATACATTCGATTAGTTGTCTTTAATTTATATATACATCTTGTCTCAAACAAAAACCGGTACATGTGTACATTCACTTAAGTTTATAAACAAACATGACCACAAGTAGTATCCAATATATCATGACAACCACAAAAGATGAAACCACAAAATTAAGTTTATAAGACCACAACCTTGCAAACCCAGCTATTAAACCCAGCAATTTCTCCCTGGTTCTTTTTCTGCATTCCCAGCTTGCAAACCCAGCAATTTCTCCCAGCTGGTTCTTTTTCTGCATTCCCAGCTTGCAAACCCAGCAATTTCTCCCTGTTATGAAAATAAAATATAGTAAAGCCATAAAAAAAAGGATGGCCAAATAAGCACGAGAAACGTTGCCGCTTCACAATTTCATTAGTGAAGCAAGTGAGAACAAAAAAAGTTTATGAAACAGCTAGTTCATATGGCTGTTCGATCCAACCCTTCAAATTCATTTCTTTTGTTAGTTCAAGGCTAATTGTACAAAGTTGGACAAATAGTACAGCAGATAAGTTAAATAAATAAGGTAATTGAATTAAATCGTCTTGTGCATGAAATAGAGCAAAAGTGTGCAGTGGACAAGGACTGAAACCAGGATTAGCAAAAACAAGGACTGAAACCAGGATTAGCAAAAACAAGGACTGAAACCAGGATTGGCAAAAACGTCTAGCAAGCAGATGAAGTTGAATCCAACACATACCAAGTACACATGAGCTATACATAATCTAATATGATAACACCACCCTGCTTAAGTCAAGGTGAAGCCTTACACGGAATATACCAACAATCCCTGTAGCTAGTAACAGCAAATAAAGGAGGGCAGAATACATTGGGAAGAAAAAAGCAGTCAGATCAGAGCAACTCTAGGTAAGTCTAGATAGTTTGTGTATCTTGCATACAGTGATTGCTAAATTGGTATAAGTAAGTCGAAACAACTATGTGAATGAACTTGATCATTGTGATTCTCAACAAAGTGTAAGTTATTTCCATCCAACTTTAACCCATTCCGACCATTCATCATGTCCAACAAATTGCAAATTTCAAATATTTTCAATTTTGTTTGATTGAGAAACCATTTTCATTCCCAAAGAAAACAAGAATCTCAATACTATTAATTAAATTGGTCTTACTCCTGCATTTTCCCCATGTATTATCATGTTCATAAATCAGGAAACTGCTCAAAATATTTATCTAGCTCACCTCCTTTACGTGTAAATCCTAGTCTTCAGAAAACTGTCCATTAAGAAAGGAAACAATTCATGATGCTCAAAGTTAATCAGTTCATCATAATCTGACAAGTGTGTTAGTCCTACAGAAATGTGTTTACCAGCAAATGATATATATGTTTGAACATCTCAAAATCTTAAGATGTTGAAAAACATTTCATGCATTCCAGTATAAGAATAATAATAAAATAGAGATGTTCTACCTAGATGTCCTACACACTAAAGTTTTAATAATCATGATGTTTCCAGGGGCATATCTGTTAGGATCAGATTATGTAATTTGCATTATATGCAAATACTTGCCGAATAGATCAAGTCATTGTATGATTTTAAATACCTAGTCATAAATATAGTCTTGTATGCATTCTGCCCACTCGGAACGCACTTCATCAATTTCTTCTCTAGAGTACTGGGGTTTGATGAACTGTGAACAAAGACATAGATTAGATTAGTAAAAAACAATCAAAAGATGATAAGTGCAAAATGATAAACACACAAATATTTGAGAAGATTGAGAATTGAATGTCAAATATTACTATTGATCGAAGTGAATATCTCTCGATAGTTGCCAATTCTTCAATAATATCTCTCATATATCTCATCACATAAAAATCACACTGTTTCGCATCTGGTTGGCGAGGGCCCTATGTTAAAAACAAATTGTAAATGTCTAATATACATGTTTAATTGTTTGTAATTTAATCATAAGTAGACATGCATACCTTTACTACTTCCCATGTAACATGTTTTTTCCCTTTTTTTGCCTTGTTTGAATTAAACAATCTTATGCTCCTTTATACATCAATAAGAATGGACATATGAGAGTTTTACTGATTAAAAAAATGCTTAATAAAATTAAAAAATGTACTCACATATCTACTACGTATTTCCAATCCTCGTCACGAATGCGATGACTAAGCAAATCCAACAAATAAATTGTCTCCTTATATGGATCAATGACAGTGAGAATCCAATTATAACTATGCACAAATCACATAACTATTGCATGCATATTTCTCGAAACAATAAATTAAAACTGATATTATAAGTCTTACTTACCCAACATTATGTGGCACCAAAACAAGTTGATTTCTTGATGCTTGACTCAGCTTATCTGCCAAAACACTAGCTCTTTCATTCAATTGCTCGAATTTGTTGTTTTTGTCCAGTCGAGTCACACATGCCACATATGGGATAATGTGTGGATTAACAAATCTGATTTTGTGGACATTGTTATATGTTTTTCAGCTTTTTATAAAGATGCCTACCATTTCAAAATGAAGAATGTTACAATGCTAAATCAATAAAGTTTATACAATTTATATGGTAAACAAATAGAATAAGAAGACTTACCACATGTAAATTACTATACAATTTGCAGTTATGGGATCCAAATGATAAAAAGGAATGATATCTTCAAAGTGCACAAGGATTTCATATTGATCGTCAAAGAAACCCTCCTCACAAATCATTGATATATTTGTTTCATCATTTAGAGCACTGTTACAATAACAATACAGTAGATGCAATGACCTTGGCACACTTGATGAAATAATTGGGTTATTTCTTTGGACAACACTTCTTTTCCTTTGAGGATTCTAAAAATTACAAATGTACACATGTTAGGTGCAACACTAATCTTTGTTGGACAATTTAACTATAAATATAATATGACATTTACCTCATCTTGCATAACTACCAAGTTAGCCGGCCATCCCACATGTGTTCCAATAGCATCACCAATTGTATCACATTGATTTGGAATTGGACATGGCAATTGTGCTAATTCATCCACAGCCTTATCAATGGAGACACGCATACAATTAATAGGTAATGGAACACCATGAAGTAATTTACCAACCGCATTGACATGAACAATTGTACCATAGGCAACAATATTGCTCTTAGAACCCAATGTCAATGCAACCGGTTTACCCTAGAAGATAAGTAATCATGTTATAAATTGATGCAACTCATAGTTTCAATAATACTAAGTAATATAATGACAACTAAATATATACCTGGAAGAAATCATCATTGTTCAAAATTTGCATGTCATCATCATCCAAAGTTTCAATATTTGGGACACACTTTTCAATTTTGATATTTTCGTCACTCATGGGATGCAACTTTACTGAGCAACTACCTTTTTCATCCGTATCTAAGTCGCATGCACCCTTTCTGAACATTGCTTCAAGTTTCTGTATGCGTTCATCTTGATTTGATATGCGTGCATTTTGTTGTGAGATTAATATCTTTGCCTCCATCAACTCTTTTTGTTGAAGGATAAACTGCTCATCAACAAGGTGTTTCTGCACTATGCTGCCAACATTAAAATAGAATGTTGGAGTGACATATCCTCCAACACCCCTCACACGCCCAGAATGCTCCTCAGATGAAAGTGCTTTTGAAAGGATATCCGTGTTTGCCTCTTCTAAGTGCAACTTACCCTCCCGTTTTTGTTGCACATAATCATCCTGTCATGCAAAAGAAAACAAAATAATTACTGGTACAAAATTAATTACTGGTAAATAACTCCCTATTAAGTACTAACACTAATATGGATATACAAAAGCAGATGCAGAAATCATCTATTAAGAAACGATTTTGATGCAGAAATCATCAATTAATAACTCCCTATTAAGAAAACAAAATGATTTTGATGCAGATGCAGATGCAGAAGCAGATGCAGATGCAGAAGCAGATGAAACGATTTTGATGCAGATGCAGATTTTGATCAAGAAGCAGATGCAGATTTGGATGCAGATTTTGATTTTTTTCTGCAATGCTGTAGTGTACATAAATGTAACAATATATTATTGTTGCGACAATAAAGGACAGAGGCATAATAAAAACCATAAAGGCATAATAGATTTAGTAGGAAAGACGCATAATGAGCTTGCTTACAATCTTTTCTATTGCCATTTTCAAATCATCGCCTTCAAATTGCCCCTTCTTATTCATCCGTCTTTTCTTCCAAATAATCGCTCGATTAATCTCTTCATCATCATATAATTCATCTCCCTACAATCAAAATGTATAATATATACAACTTTATAAATCACATTAATAGATTTAGTAAGAATAAAATATAGGCAGATTCTAGATCATATTTACCGAATTAAGCAGAAATACTTACTATTTCATCAGCAAAACGAGCATAACCTTTACGGGCAAGCCGATGTGGGTATACATTCTGCTTTCTTCTCTTCTTTTGCTCATCACTTACTTTCTAGTTAATTGAACATTCCTCATATATACCAGCTTTAAACTAAAACAGTGGCTTGTGATCAACTCAATTGAAAATAGCAAATTATAATCCTTACCTTGAAGTCGTCCGACATGCGACTGATTACAAACGCACTCCAATCATCTCGTGTAATACCATACCCAATTGGTGGTTCTTTCAACTCTTCCGGTTTAGCAAGCTTGCTAAAAATAAACTTATGAGTGAGGAGAGCTTTATATTGCCACCACTTACTATTTACCGAATTCAAACACCCCTTTTTCCATCTGGGGTCAACATTGTAACTCAACTATAAAAAATATTAACCCATTACATTAAATAGATTATAAACATATATAAGGTAATTAAAATTTTCAAAAGAAATTTAACTTACATTAACTGATTCCCATATTAAATCCTTAACGCCACTTGGAACTTGCTTCCATGACTTGTAACTTATCCTAACCTTTTCCCGAGCGAGAATGCCGATATAGTTTTGCATTTCACTAGCAAAGTCTCCTATTGGCTGTCCAAATTTATTGAATTTTATATCCTTTCTAATTCCGTGGGCCCTTTGCCTAACCAGCTTATCCAAACGAGTGCGACCTCTTGAAGTTCTTGTTGTTTCGGTCTCTTGAGATTCCATTACTGTACCAGAATTTCCAGAATTTCTAGAATTTGCAGAATTTGTCATATTACCTTCTTTGGTTCCTACAATATTTCCATCTACCTGAATTCCCTTTCTTGTACTCTTTTTTCCACGAGATGTCATAGTTTCCACAAAGCAATGAAGAGATACAATTCCAGAATCTTGTTAAGTTCTTCAATGATGCAATTCCTGCATTATGCATTGACAACTTGTTAGCCATTCATAAAATTACACTATGCACTGCATTGGTAAATAAAGTATAGTAGTTTTCCATTTGCATCATACATCAATGTCATTCAAAATGCTACTCATACAAGAACCATAATAATAAAAAAAAAAAAGGAACATGTTCCATCACTTATTTATTGATAACCCAAGTCCCATCACAATCTTCACGGCTACATGATGGTTCTTTCTCATCTATTCCATCAACATCCATTGATAGAAACCCTCTTGTAAAACATTGGTAGTGGATTACATCATTTTCCAACTCATCATCATTTATATATTCAATGTTCTCCCTAGTAGGTGTTGCAAGTACAACATGCCATGTAGGCTCTTGAGGATCTTCAATGTAAAATACTTGCTTTGCTTGACTAGCCAATATAAAAGGGTCAGATTTGAATCCAATTCTCTTGAGATTTACCAGCGTGAAACCAAGATCATCAAATTTAATACCATTATTATTCTCAACCCAATTACATTTAAACATTGAAACTTGAAACTTTTGATAATCAAGTTCCCATATTTCTTGAATGACTCCATAAAAAATCATGTCTGAGACAACTGGATTTTTGTCCTTTGAACTAGCAACTTGCATTGTCTTTGCGATTAAGCTTACTCCGGAGTTTTGAACAACTCGTATATCATCACGCTCTTTTGTATGATAAGTAACCCCATCAATCAAATAACTAGAATACTTTAACACTTGATTGCTAGGTCCGCGCGCTATCCACTTCAATCTTTCTGATATTTGACTAGTGGAATGGCAAACTGCACTTGCAACCTATATTTCACAATGTGATAAAATTTGAACTTAGCTTTGAAAAAACCTATATTTCAAAACTTATGAAACTTACACGATCACGTAACCAGTTAATAAATGATCGGTTATGCTCATCTTGTAGCCACCTTTTGGACTTAGCCTTATGAGGAAATTTTGCATTCAAAAATGTCATGTGTTCCCTGATGAAATGATTAGGGATAAGTTAACCATTTGAATATAAGAAAAGTTCAAGAAAGTATTAATAAGTTAGAGAAATTACTCGATATAAGGATCAACATCATCATCATTTTCTAATACATAACGATGTGCTTGATGCAACTCATCATGACTAGGGGAGTGAATTATTGAACCAGATAGAGGCTTTATGAGTTGTACTCTTCGATGCCTTGATGGGATCCCAATTGTATGCACACTAGACAAGTAGTCTGAGCAAAATTCCACAGCCTCTTCAGCAATATAACTTTCGGCTATACATCCTTCAAGTCGATTGCGATTTCGCACATAGCCTTTCAAGATCTTCATGAATCTTTCAAATGGGTACATATGCCTATACCATACCGGTCCACATAATTTCACCTCCCGCACAAGATGGACAGTTAAATGAATCATATTATCAAAAAAAGATGGGGGAAAATATTTTTCAAGTAAACACAATAGCATCACAATCTCTCTTTGCAAATCATCCAACTTTGAGACATCTATCACTTTATTATATACCACATTGAAAAATCCACACAACCGAATGATAGTATCTCTAACATGTTTAGGCAAGACACCACGGATAGCCACTGGAAGCAATTGTTGCATCAAAGTGTGATAGTCATGTGACTTAAGGCCAACAAGTTTCAAGTCCTTCATCGACACAAGGTTTTTAACATTGGATGAGTAACCTGTTGGGACCTTTATTCCTAACAAAGAATTGCAAAAAAATTTTTCTCAGCCTTACTTAGTGTAAAACACGCTGCTGGCAAATATGTTTTATTCTCCCCCATCTTTGGTGCCAAATCAGTTCTCACATTCATCTCCATAAGGTCTAGTCTTGCTGCTACTCCATCCTTTGTTTTTCCTGGAATGTCAAGTAACGTACCAATGAGACTTTCACAAACATTTTTTTCAATGTGCATCACATCAAGAACATGTCGAACATGTAGATGTTTCCAATACTCAAGTTCAAAGAATATAGATTTCTTTTTCCAGTATGATTTTTCATCAACATCCTTTAACTGAAGCTTCCCACTCATTTTTCCCAAACAATAATTAATACTTTCAACTCTTTTTAATACTTCATGGCCAGTTAATGGTTTTGGTGCAAGGTTAAACTCTTGATTCCCGTTAAATGCTTTCTTTTGCCTTCGATAAGGATGACTTCTAGGAAGAAACCTTCTATGGCCAGTATATGACAATTTTTTACTATGCTTTAACCTTATTGAATATGTTTCTTCACCGCATATTGGACATGCATGATATCCTTTCACAACACAACCTGACATGTTCCCATATGCAGGAAAATCATTGATTGTCCATAGTAAAACAGCTCTAAGCAAGAAATTTTCCTCTCGATATGCATCATATGTATCAACACCTATATCCCATAAGCATTTTAGGTCATCAATTAAAGGTGCTAAGTAGACATCAATATCATTCCCCGGTTGTTTGGGACCAGAAATCATCATAGTGAGCATCATAAATTTTCTCTTCATACATAACATTGGAGGAAAGTTGTAAGTGATCATAACAATTGGCCAACAACTATATGCAGAACTCATCGTACTATGGGGATTAATCCCATCTGCTGATATGGCCAATCTTAGATTTCTTGGCTCAGAAGCAAAATCAGGCCAGTTGTGATCCACCAATTTCCAAGAGGGTGAATCAGCCGGATGACGCAAGTATCCATCACGAATTCTTTTATCAACATGCCAAGTTAACTCCTTAGATATCTCCTTGTTCTTAAACCATCTTTGAAATCTTGGAATAGGTGGGAAGTACCAAAGGACTTTTGCTGGAACTCCTTCATTTATTGTATGTTTTTTTCCCAACTTCCGCCGTGACATCCCGCAAATAGGGCAACTAGTAAAATCCTCATACTCCTTTCGGTATAAGATACAATCATTAGGGCAAGCATGAATTTTCACGTAATCCATCCCTAATGCAGATAAGCTTTTCTTTGCATCATACAAAGATAAAGGTAATTCATTGTTATCTGGAAGCATTTCCCTGATCAAACTAAGTATGTCAGTGAAACTTTTATCACTCCAACTATATTTTGCCTTCAAGTTATATAATTGGACAAGTGAAGATAACTTTGTAAATTTAGTACATCCTGGATATAAAGGTTTCTCAGCATCTTCAAGTAGCTTATGGAATTGTTTTGGATTCTCAGCATAACTATCATATGCAGCATGTACCATATCAATAGGTTCCTCAGCAAAAGATTTGTGGTCATCTTGGCCTACTCGATCATTCATTGAGTTCCCGATCTTAGATTTTTCCCCATGCCAAATCCATGTATGATATGTTAAATCCATACCATTACAACACAAATGTGCTCTTATAGTGTCAACATCTTTCGTCTTTAGATTACCACATCTTGCACATGGGCAAGGTATTGCATTCGGATCTATAGCGTTTTGTGTTGCAAAGTGCAAGAAAGACTCTACCCCAATCTCATATTCATGTGATAGCCTATTCTTTGACATCCAATCTTTATCCATTACTCATACAACTAAGCAGCTAATAATGAGTCAAATCCTTCAAAACAATTGTAAGAATAACATTAAATTAGCAATGCTACAAACAACACAAAATTAATCTAGTGAATTATGCTGGAATATATATATATAATTTCATTTAATTATTAAGGTAAATACAGCTAAATTAATATTAAATGTGACAACTATTAATCAATTATTTTAAACATTAAGCATGTAGTAGAGATAAGAGAAGTATACTTTGAAGAGAGACAAGCTAGAAGAATTGTAAAGAAGAGACCAGGATAACATGATTTAGCAAAAAAAACTTCTAGTTGTAGATCATGCTTGTATGGATTGACAAGTTATATGGAACCATGTTTTCCTTCTTTATTGGCATCATATCAAACGTATTGTGATTTCTTATTAATCGTCGGACAACTTCTTACCTAAGGAAAACTTGAACAAGAAGTAGTGCAAGCTCTTGTTTTAAATTGGGAAATCTAAAACCAAAAGTAGCGTGTTTAAATGCATCGCTAGTATATTCGTTTCCCTCATCTCCTTTTTAGTTGAGCTTCTCTTGTTTTAAAAAAAATAACTTGTGTTCAAATATTGCTCCTGGTAGCATGATGTTTCTGATATATTTTGATTTCCAAATTGTGTCTTTTAGCTTTTAATTTCCATTATCACTACAGGTATCAGATGTCTCCCTGTTTTAGTTGCTGCACATGGTCCACAGCTAACCAAATCAAGGGACTCGCATGAGTTCCTGATCTGCCCCTGAAACTGAAAATGCAGACTTGCCTATAAAATTCTGAAGACATTCATGGAGACTTTACAAGGTCCATCTCCATTGATTAGTATCAAGATAATTTGTTCAATTCACATAAGTGAAACAACTACTATGATATACTTTACCAAAGTAGGGAAAAAAAAACCTTTTTGTATGTTGTTTACAAACTCCATATAACAATGCATCACAATGGTCTTTTTCTAAACCCTTCTAAAAAGATGAAAAAAATACTATAAACCCTTCTAAAAAGATGAAAGAGTTTTTCCAGCCATACCTGAGTTATATCAGTGTAACTATGGATTCACCCCATTTGAAAAGGGAACGAAGGTGGCTTGTTCAGATGTTCAGCGGAAGAGGGTTAGTCTGAGAGGAGTTCGAAGGAGAGGTTCAAGGAGAGGGGTTCGTCGGAGACTTTCAGCGAGAGAGGTTTAGCCAGAGAAGAGTTTTGAGGAGAGGGGTTCGTGCAAAGGGGTGGAAGGCAAAAATGTGTGAGGAGTGGAGAAGATTGTGTGAGGAGATCGGGAAGAGGAGATTATGTGAGGAGAGGGAGCGTGAAGAGATCACGGGATGAGGAGAGGAGAAAGACACAGTTGCCTAGGGTTCCCAAAGAGATCGCGGGATGAGGGAGGGAAAACACGCACCAAAATATATTTCAGAGAGGGGAAGACATTAAACCAGGGCAATGGAACAAAAGAATTAGGTTTACAACGGTTTAAAAACCGTTGTAAAATGTGTAATCCTCTAAAAAATGCGCTTAAAAACAACGGTTTTAGGAAACCGTTGTAAAATGTGTTGTTGATTATAAAACAATTCGCTCAACGATAACGGTTTTTACAAAAACCGTTGTCTTTTGTTTTTCTATAGAGCTAAAAGACAACGGTTTTGTCAAAAACTGTTGTCTTTTGTCAAATTAACAACAGTTTCCTCAAAAATCGTTGTCTTTATAGTGTTGTCTTTTAACAAATTTGTTGTAGTGATTATTTTTAAGAATGATACCTAAGTTCATACTCATTCTCATTCCACAATACTATGATACTCATTCCCATTCCGATTCCTAGGAGAGAACTAAACGCTATAGTAGTTGTCTTATCTTCAGATAAATCTTTGCAAAGAATAATGTGCTAATTAGGTTCAATCAAACTTTAATCTCATCTAGGTCAGGTCTAATTCTCTTTGAATTATGTCTAATTCACCTTGCCTTTGACCATACGAGCCATGAGCCACGTGGGAGTTACATGCAGGATTCCTCCATATCACATGTAATTGCAAAACTACAACTGTTTAATTTTTTTAATTGACATCAGATATTTAATTTTTTAAACCGGCTAATCTTGAAAGTAATTCATCCAGTCCAACGAAAATTTTCTATCGATAATTAAGATAAATCAAAAAGTACTAATAGAGACGTATCCGGATAGTCAACATTCTTAAACTCAATTTTTACTAAAGAAAAAATCTTCTATAATAATGCACCGCAGATGAGATCGATTGTCTTTAGCTTTTTACTGTCATTGTTGCATTCATTGTCATGGTCATTTCTCGCGGCCATGATTACTAATAGTAGTATGAGATTTCCCCGTCTGCAACTGCACTTGAGGTTTTAATTACAACACTTTCCTCTGGAGAATGAGTGGGAGTACTGGAAGGGACTGGGAAGGGGGCCATTCTGCCTCCCAACGCAGCAACCAATGGCCCTGCCCTTTCTCCTTCTCTCTTTTTTTTCTATCTATCTATCTATCTATCTATCTATCTATCTTTCTTTCTGTCAATCCACCGAAATGATCATGAGCTTCTGATACCCATCACGCCCTTCCAAATCCCCCTGGCAATGAATGCTTCTCCCCATTCGACCAATTGCAGAAGAACAAAGGGAACATGAGATCTAGCTGTGTGTCTAATGTGCATCTATACTTTTCCCACTCATTCTCTCACATCTGGATCCAAATACCACGAGAGTGACTTTGCAGAATCCAATATGTATATCTGTCTCTTTATCTCTTTCATTATTATTTGGACAAAATTTTGAAAGACATTTTTTTTAATTAAAAAAAAAATTTATCCATCAATAATTTATATATAATTACTTAATTATCTTTCTATATATTATTTTCATTATTATTTTTTATTTATATCTTCCGTCTAAATCTTAAATTGAAAGTACATTATATTATCTAATCATAAAAGGACAATCCATGCGAGATCCAAAGATCCATTATACACAGTCTTATCCTACTTTTTGTAAGAAATTATTTTCATGATTCAAACCCGTGACCTTTTAGTCACATGACAATAATTTAATTTTACTGTTGCGCCAATACTCTTTTTTATATTATCAAATCATAATTGTTATAAAAATTATAATAACTACAAATTTTATAGCTCTATAAAAATTGTAGTGAATATAATTGAATCCATTGTACCAACTATGAAGTAATTATTATAATATAAAAACATTCCTAAACATGTTAGGTATGCGCGCCGGATTTATTTAAAATTTAAATAGGATTATACATGAATTATAAAATGAAAAAGAGATGTTTAGGAGCCCTCTTTTAATATCCTCGTTGCATTTGTTCATTCCCATCTCTTCGGTGCATCTCTCTTATCCCAATTCTCATGGCAGGGTGAAGTGTGAGTAGAGTTGACGAGAAAAAGTATCCTGTGTCTCACATGGCTAGTTACTTACTGCAGGCTTCAATATTCCTTGTAGCTTCTTCCGGCTTCTTGGTGTTATAACTGTCTAGTCAATATCCACTACTTCGGTAGTTAAATTTTTTTCATTCGTAATTTACCTCATTCGTATTGACCTTAGGATGGATTAATAGGAATGTTGAAGACGAACGTAATCGTCTTTTGCCACCATGAGTTCAGACTCTTCCCCTTTTCGAGCTCGTCACTTGTTCCCCCTTTCTCTTAGGCCACAGGTTTAAAGATTGGATAATTTCTTGATTCACCATCACCATTGAAGTAAGCACAAATTTTCTTTACAGCTATAGCTTTGCTTTAAAGCTCAAAAGCATACTTCTTTGCTTGTGGCAGGCTTTCACTAAGGTCGGCTTTCACTAAAATTAACCTAGTTCCAAATAAAATGATGCTCCTCTGAAGTAACTATGCTCCCCTTTGTCATCTATGATGAAAAAAGGTGATTAACAAGCACACTACATATGGTTTGATCAAAACATCCAATTCAGCAGCAATTACTGAAGCTTAGTCAATTGCTCAAGAGAAATCTGATGAGAATTTAAACAACGGAAGTTTTCTTCTCAGGCACATTCTTGGCTGGAAAAGGAGGGAAAAACTGTCATGAACCATAACCCACCCTTCTATGCTTTAATCAGAATATAGCAGATGGAATGGTTTAAAATTTCAACCGTACCGAGGTTTCAATCAGAATGACACGGTTTCAATATCGTATTGTGCCGTACCGATATTGTTTCGATATTTTTTAAATATAAAATATATTAATTAAAAATTAAAATATTTAACATAAATAATTAAAAAAATATATATGAAAATAGATAAATAAATAAATAAAAATTTTATTATAATTTTTAAATTAAAATAAATGAAATATAAGATTAATTAGATAATTTTATTAGAGTTTAATAAAGTCTCTTTAGATTATCTCTATCATATATAAGAGTTGATTAAAATAATTAATCTAAGTTTAATTAAAAAAAAATTGAAATTGAACACCACTCGCGAGCTCGCATAACTTCGCCGCTGTAGCGGGGTTGTGCGACCAGCAATGGTCGCAGGAATTGTGTGACTCCTTCGGCGCGACTGTGTTGGTCGTGCAACCCCTCTACAGCAACCGCAGGGTTGCACGATGCCTCTGCGGCGACAGCGAAAGGGTTATGCGACCCCTCCACTGCTGTTGCAAGGTCGAGCGACCCCTCCATTGCGACCACAGGGTTGTGCAACACGTCGCACCTGTCGCAGGTCTGATGCCAAGGTCGTGCCGGTGTCAGTCGCCGAACTGAACAAGATGTTTCACCTGTTTCGACCGTCTCGACACAACACTATAAAACATGGATGGAACTTACAGCTTCAAGATAATCTCATGAAAGTTTGTTCTTGTTTTGTTTTGAATAAGTTCTAACAGTTAAAGACGACAAATTGCTCAATTTGATATAAGGTACTAGAGTTGCTATGTGATCTTGTCCAAAAATCGAGAAGATGGCAAGGTAGGGATGTGGCTATTACATTGATTGAATATAAACTACGCTCCGCTCTGCAACACAAAAAACATTAGTGTCGAGCCAAGGAAGGGGTCTCGACGTTGGCCCTCCAACGCTCAAGTCAGTCACTGGAAAGATGAAAGAAAACAAAGCAACCGCAAACACAGGCGGGAATAGTAAATCACGCGTACCTCCACCTGTGCATGCACTCCCTTTATATAGTGTCCCAGTAGGCGACGTGCACGCTCTTCGTGACATGGGCACGTTCTCCAATTTATCCTATATATAAAAACTTGTTAGGAAAGTGCCTTTGACACCATACCTTAACAGGGCATGTGTATTCTTGACAAGATAGTAGAAGTTTCCATCGTACAATCCGTCTGTTGACCATACCTTGTGTCAGTGACACTATCTCTCAGAAGGATATTAAGAGATACATCAACGGTTCCTCTGCTCGGCCGAGGGGGATAGTCGCTCGATTGGAAACTCCTCCACTCGAACGGATTCGATTGTTCTTTCCTGCGGTGACTCGACTCGGTAGTTTATTTCCGCCCGATCGGACTAACACTCCGGTTGTCCCAACGTAACTCTGCGCCGTGATGAGTGTCTGATAATCTTGGTTGTACGCCCGTTTTGTTTACACCAGACTGTGTCGATCGGGTGACTCATGCCTGATCAGTCGCCTCGGGAGAGCTCTGCTTGGCCCCCTTTGGCGAGTCCATTGTGTTGAATTTTGTTTTAAAATCAAAACAGTTTTTGTAGTGTTTTTAGTCCCACATTGCTAAGTGGAGAAGCTTGGAAGGGCTTATATAGGAAGCCCTTCCATCCTTGCTTAGCAATGATAAGAGGACCTACACGCATGCGCGGGCCAAGCCCAAATCGAGTGGATTTGGGGGGTTCGAGCCGGAAATCCATAAACCGGGCGTCACGTGCGCGATTAACGCGCGCAGGGGGGTGCAAATTCCCAGCCCGTGGGCCTTGCGCTCACGGGCGGCCCGGTCTGTTTTTGCTGGTTTGGTTCAGTCTGAACCAAACCAGTTTGGTTTCCGGTTCTGGTTCGGTCTGAACCAAAACCAAACCAGAGTTTGGTTCCGCGCGTGAGGAAGGGACGCGGACTTCGGTTTTGTTCCGCGCGTGAGGAAGGGACGCGGACGCGACACTGAGGCGCGTTTCCTCGCTAGCGAAGCAGTGCTTCGTACCTTCTCAGAGTGAATAAAAGGGGACTTGCAGCACCTCTATTCTTCACTCAAGCCTCGAGCTTTCTCCCTTCTCTGTGCGATTCTTTCTGCTTTCTTCTCGTCTTTCTTGTCCTGAAGCTTGGTCTTCCGGCGATCTGAGGTTGAGTCCGAGTGTCGCGTCCGTTTTGGAGTGCACCTACGGACGAGACGAGCGGTTGTCGGATCTTGGGGGAATTTTGCCGGAGAGTCTTTGCACTGTGAGGCGGCAATAAATTCTCTAAGTACAGTCGGCGTGCCGACGCTTCAACCGGATAACTATATTCTAAACCCTACTCCTTTATTTATCTGTCTATTGCATGCTTATTTTTGTGCAAATATAATACTGCTTGTATTGCTTTATTATTTTACAACACATTGATTTTCTGACGTTGACCTCATTAACTTGATCTCCACGTCGGCTGCGATCTACGTCCTTTAACTCACACTTAGTGAGCCTCCCATTATCACCGCATTTTTATGCATTAGGAATATTTATGACAGTAAAGTGGCACATCATCTCTTTATATTTTTTATAACAAGTAAATTTGTTGATCATTGTTATTATCAAAGTCTTATCCCTCATGGAAGCTCCTTCTAGCTGTCGCTGAAGCTCGTCTTTTGGAACCATCTGTGGACATGAACCACCAGCTCATACAGATATCATTTTGAAGACTGGATCTCTTGCTTCAGAGGCAAAAGGTGACAAGAATCCTTCCACTAATAAAACACTATCCACTGGATGTGACATTTCAATAAATAGAAATAAGATTTGTTTGTTTTTGAGAGCTAAATTGATTGTATACTCAAAGTACTCGTGAGTAAGATATTAACCTTACTTTATTGTTCTTTCCAGCTCTACTACTTTCAGGAACAATTCAGGTTACAATTTAATAGATTTTGGGAGTTCTTCAAACATTAATATTTAATTCAATATTGAGGTCGTAAATGATGGTTAGTTGGATTTAATCTTTCGTTTTGTACTTTTTTTCCCTATTTGTTGGAGATCTCTCTTTGATTTAGTACTTGTTGATGCGATTTAGTAACTCAGACGACTCACAACTCCAAAAAAGATCATTTTGCAATTGGGATTTGCTTGTTCTTCTAAATAATCTAGTGTCTCCTAATGGATTCTTTTTAAATACAATCATGAAGAAGGCCCAGGACAAGTGGACAATTTGTGCGAACTGAGTTTTTAAAATTCCTATTATTCTAAGGAGAAGAAACAACACATTCTTGACTGGTAAAAAACATACATATAAGATGAACATATTTAGAACCAGAACCCAGTCTGAGGTTGACTAATGAGCATCAACAAAACCACATGAAAAATTATTGCATATTGTTGTAACAGCTATAGAGTATGCTCTCCACTCTCAGTTGATCGAAGGTAATACAGTTAGTATCCATTAGTAATTAAAATATACCTGTTTAAGTTGATGACAACAGTGATGCCCTTTCATAATGATATGAAAAGAGATTGAAAATGAAAAGCAGACTTACCTTTCACATTGAAGTAGATTCAAGTATAACATCTTCACAGGTGTCTCACATCAACCGAGGAATTTTGTTGCTCATATTAAGACAGCTAATAAAGCTCAAATGAACAGGATTCAGAAGAATTTAGTGATGATTATCCTAATAATTTTCAACTTTTCAATTTAGTCATGCCTATCCAATTGCTCAAATTGGATCCTCCAATAACTTGCAGAACACTAAAGAATGGGAGATAGATTATGCTAAAAGAACAGTGGTAAAAGTGAAGAATCTTGCAAGGGTTGTAAGAGAGGTATCAATTGAGAGGTCTTGATGAAGGTGTACTCCCCATGGTGCATGCATTGAAGGAAGAGTTGTAGTGTGTCATAGTTTTCTACAATTACTCCTTGGATGAACAGAAAATATCAATAAACATGCCCTTCATTTTATCAACAATTTGTTCCAGAATCTTGTCTTTGGAGAGAACACTATTTGGGTGACCTTCCTTTGACTGAGGTAAACGGATTTTGGTAATAGTGGAATCACTTTCTTGGGCAAACAACAATTTGGACAAATGATCTTTTTTGATTTGTGCCTCATACTTTTCCTTTTCACCTGTCCCAGATGTAATCAAGTTGTAAGTGTATACAAATTTCTTTTGGCCAATTCTGAATGCTCTGCTGGTGGCTTGTCTTCCTACTGCCGGATTCCATACAACATCAATAAGTATAACCCTTGAGGCGCCGGTTAAGCTTATCCCTTCACAGCAAGCCTTGGTTGATGCAAGTAGCACTTTAGCTTCACTTTTTTCATCATTAAACATATTTATCGAAGATTGACGATTTCGCAAATGAACCTTTCCGGTCATCTCCAAGACCTCCTTCCCTTCAATCAAGTTAAACTCGTTGATCAGTTGTTCTTTAATCATCGTCAGTGGTTGTATATACTGACTGAAAATAAGCACTTTCTCATTCTGCGATTCACACAAGCGAACAATTTCGACAACGAATCGTGTTTTTGCCCCTTCAGCTGGATTGAGTTTCAACTTTTCAAGCAAATCCTTGTCTACCAGCAATTCATCTTCTTTAGACATCTTCAGACAAGTCACCAGGGAAGGATGGATGGAAGCCAAGCAATATTTGTATTCACAGTCTAAGGCGGATTTGGATCCAATGTGTTTTACTTTTTCAATCATGGCTTTCTGGTGAGGTACGGGATCCAAAAGAATTATATATTCTCTCATACCTGCAAGATCATTTAGAACATTATCGACCTGAATGTGCCATAGGAAGAAAAAAAGAACAACCTGAGTTCTGCATTGTTGCATACCTGGAAGATCATTCAGGATAGTGCCATTATGAATGTGCACAAAAGGTTTCAATATAGATCTGACTTCTTCAACATTGTCATCAGTAACATTGCTAGTTAGAGAAGTCCAAAGTTCTTTTCCACCATCTTTTTCAGGAAAGCCAATTGGTTGCTCGTCTATGCAAACCTTTTGCCTTCCTAATTTCAAATTGTTATTTGTGATCTCCTCTGCAAATTTAGGCCGTACCAAACACAAGATATTGTAAAGCTCGTCAAAATTATTTTGGAAGGGTGTTCCAGAAAGGATGAGTCGCTTTTCTGCTTTGACTTTTCCTAATACCTTCCATATAAGACTCCGTTGATTTCTTGGAATATGCCCTTCATCAAGAACTAGCAAACCTGGTTTCTCAAGAAGAAACTTATCCAATCCAGTTGTAGTCCTCTCAGAAGACAGCTTCTTGAACAGATTATAACTTACTCCAAGGATGCTATTGCCTTTGCTCCATGAACACAGTTTCACGAGCCGCACTGACATTTTAGTTCGTGGTTGTCTTGAAGTCAATGAAGAAATTATGGCTTTGTCTTCTTTCCCAGTGTATTCTAAAGAATTCAGATTATGAATGGGAATGTTGACATCCCATTTTCTAGCTTCTGTCTCCCATGTTAGGAGCATTCCTCTAGGAGCAATTATCATAGGCCTGCAATCTGGAAAAACCTTCATATAAGTTTGAATAAAAACAATGGATAATCGGGTCTTCCCTGTCCCTGGTGCATGAGAAATCACACAACCCCCTACCACATCAGGTTTGGAATGGGAAATCAACTTGTTTAGATCAATCCCCCCTGCTAGGTTTCTCCACATAAACTCGAATGCTTCTCGTTGATGCTGGTACATGGTCTGGTAAACACCTGGGATGAGATCCCACACAGTTTTTCTGGAATTATTAGCCGAAGCTTCCCCACTTAAATTAATGGATGCAAGAAGGTTTTCAAAATATAGTTGGTCCTGTTCACTGTTGGAATTTCTCATCTCTGATTTTCGAAACATGTTTTGCCCCTACAGCATGCAAAACAAAGTGAACGATATTAAATAAATGCAGTTTTGGTCGATCAAGGTGTGGTAAAATTAAATTAATTACTTACAAAAAATGGAAGAATATGTCTGATTTCCATCCTAACAAAGGAGCAGAACTTGCATATGAGCCCTATTTGTTCATCTAGGATAAAACAATGCTCCCCACTCAAGCATGATGGCAGTAGTCTATCTTCCATATTTGTGATTTTTTCTTCTTGACTCTGATAAATATGAAGAGATTGTAATCTTATAATCAAGAGAGTTATCATAAAAATGTACCAAAGAAGTACTATTATCCAATAGCATATATAAAGAACCATAAAGTTCAAAATCAACCAATCCATATATATGAATCAAATTAGATAACAAAATGAACCGACTGCTATATTGATCTCTTAAACTCAAATTATTTAAGAACTTCAAAAATGATAGAGTTAAATAAGTATCCTAACTACTTGAGAGGCCTTTCTCATACACCTAGTTATATAGAGCTATACAATCAAAATCATTAAGGAAACAAACCTAAAGACAAGGGGAAGAACTTAATGCACACCTTATCAGCATTGTAGGAGCCAATATTAGTAGAACCCATGGCAAAATCAAAATCAGCCCAAAGTTCATCTATAAATTTCTCATGATCAGACTTTTCAACAACTTTGAGTTCTTCATCATTCCATGAGAAAAAGTCAGGTTCCTCATTGCAAGATTCCTTTGTAGGAAAGATAGAAGGAATATCTATTGTGTTGTCGCACATCGTATTAACAAGGAGCTCTGGAATAAAATACTCTTTGGAGGGGATATCCCTCTTTCTTTTTCCAGATTTTGCATGGTTTAGTAAAGGTGATGGTTCATCTATCCGAGGTTCCGAGGATTTCTTCTTGTTTGATGAAGAAGACGCTCCATCTTTCTGAGGTTTTGAACACTTGTTCTTCTTGTTTAATGAAGACAATGGCTTGTCTTCCCGAGGAATGCATGTTTTTGAGAAGATTTTTTTCTTTGACAAAGACAACGGTTCATCTTCCTGTGATTCATTATCCTCTTCTTCTTCTTCTTCTTCTTCTTCTTCTTCCTCCTCCTTCTCCCACTCCTCCCAATCAATGTCAAGTGTTCCGAAATACCTACAATAAGAGATTTTTGGCTGTTTTCCAAACCATGATCTGGTCCTCGTTGCAGGACAAGTAAATGGCAGTGGATGACAAGGTTTTAGAATTTCTTCATCACGTTCATTTGCTTCCCTATATTGCTGATCTTCCTCCATATCTGTCAAGATTATGACGTCAAAATTATCTTCAACCTCCATAGTAGTTTCATCAGATGTGGAGCGTGCTATCTCTTCTTCATCTATGATTTCACATCTCCCATCATCTTCAAGATATGAATTTGTCGCATCCATCAACTCTGAGCTGGAACTGGAAATATCAGTTGTATTCATATCATCCAACTCAACGCAGGGATCATCCTTTTCGAGAGCATCAGCCCGTTCAATTTCCAAATCATCATCTGGTACTTCCAGAAGAGATGGAGAATCAACTATCACTTCTTTTGACTTCACATTACCCTCGTCACTACCCGAATCTTCATCACTAATTGTAAGAACCGTGGGTTCCGGAGAAGCCGAAGAAGCAACAAGAGGAACCGAGCTCTGTCCTCCTCTTCTTCTTTGATCCTCCATCTCCTACTCTTTAACGCTATCAAAAAAGAACTTAGGATCATTTTCGAGTAACGGGAGCTCGAGGAAGGCGAAGAGGCTCTGTTTCCGGCGACTACAGTAGAAGTGATGGAGACGTACCTCTTGCAGGTAGCAACGCGATCGACGGCGTGAAGCTTGCATCCGAGGCGACGGTGACGCGGCGGGAACGAACGAGGCGTCGGTCGGAAGAGGGCGCAGCCGGAGAGTTCGATTGCAGCGTAAGTTTCTTCCTCTCCAAGCTAACACTGCGGAGCGAGTACGAAGAGAAGCAGAGGAAGCGACGGCAGCCCACACCGAGGCGCAGTCTCCACCAAGGCAGTTTCCGATTCGGTAATGGAAGCTGTCATCCGAGTCGAGGCATTTCCTATTATGGCGTAATAGAATGACGGGATTGCCCTCATAAAGCGTAGACCGTAGGAGTTGGTAGGGGTATAAAGGTATTTTTATAGGGAGGAACATGAATTTTGAATGAGGAGAAATGGTTGAAGGCCCCCGCCTTTTCAACACAAGCGATTCGTCTCAAGTGCAAGCTTGGCGCCGGTTTGGGTGCCCAAGAACGTGGCCAAATTAACATCCGCGGGTTCAGTCGACCCAACTGAATTGTGTACTTTCAAATAAATAAATACAGTAGAATCATAAATTACCAGTCCACATGTTAGCACAGTTTGTTCCTGTAATGATGTTTGTCAATTGATCGATTTCCAACTCATGCTAAATCCTCCATTGATTATCTCAATCCCTCTATGTACTGTAGTTGCTGAGTAAAATTTCCCATAATTTATCTCGACCCATCCTGAAAGAATGGTTCAGGTGACGATTTTTGCTGGCAATAAATTACAAGCATTGAGAAATCCTATTTCGGATTTTCCTGCACATTATTCTTATCCTATTAATGTTTCTGAACTATTCAGAGAAAAGCGAAATATCCTATCAATGTTGCTGTGCGAGTCTAACTTGTGGGAAAGGAAATTGTTTTATGTTCTACACGGCGAGGATACGCTTTGCTAAGCTCGAAGGGCATCTTTGAAATTTCCAAAGCTAACTTTTCATTAAAAAAATAAAGGTCATTATGTATTTCATTAAGACAACAGTAATGTCGGAAGAAGAAAAGCTGAAGGCAAAATAAAATTGATCTTCTTTTATCCTCAGATAAAAATGTACAGTGAGTCTGACATGTTCGTCAAGGGCTTTGACGACATTTAACACATAAATCTAAACCCTTTGCGATTATTCATTCGTAATATTCTTTTGTTTGATTTTAGTATATATATATATCCAGGGCAACCAGTTTTTCTATATTTTCAAGATCAACCGATGAAAACCTGGCACTGGTTTTAAATTTAATCAAATAAATTCAGTTGGCTGATTAAATTATGAGTTGCATTGCATTATGCAAGCAGCATTTGGCATTCACATTGCTTAATGAGTACGTGACCAATTTGCATGCAAGAAAAATCATAGAGATACATCAATAATCCGCTCACAGCATAAAATGGCTCAAAATATCCAATAACAGTGGAGAAGCACAATGATACTTTGCATTCGACTTTTGAGTCAGCAAACAGCCATTTATAACAATCGTCAAACTCTATTGTCACGGAAGGTACTCGATCAGACTAATCCACTCTGATGTTACATTTTGATGTAGTTTGTATGCCAATGATACAGTTTGTAATATGAACTGGACCGCTAGTTTTATGTCGTGGAGCTTGTAGGAAAGTCAATCTGCTTCACCTTAAACACAAATAGAAACCTTCAACCAAAATAGAGGACATTGATCACTGAGCCTGCGGAGATTGAAATAATACTTCTAGACAAATTGAAACCTAAAATGTTACATTTGATTACATCCAAGACGACCTCAAAGAAGGCTGTGATCAGCAGGACAAAAATGCACAATTCATATCTGAAGTTCGTCCAAAGAAATTTCTTGAGCTGACATGAGCTTCAGTTTCTGCAATCACAATTTACATGGTAGAATAAATCTGAATACAGTCAATGCATAAGCATCCAGGAGATGGCCCATAACTTCTATGATATCATATCATTTTGCATATGTTTAGTGAACCACAAACTGCAAAATGTATGATTCTAAGAAGTATGAAAAGTATCAGAATAGCAACTTCCTGATGAAACTACCTTCGTAGACTGCAGAATATGGATTTTGGAAGACTTTTTACTCACCGTGATAAACTGGGGAGGATCGTCAAGACTGGAAGAGCCAAGTATGATTTCCCTCTTCAGCTTGGAAGTAAGCTTGTGAACTACACGAAGCTGACATTGCAATAAAAAGGATTAATTAAGACATATCTAACAAAGTGCAAAATAATATATGCAAAATGTGGTACCTCAGACCGTGTGGCCCCACCAATGATGAAGATAAACATTCGCTGGCCCATCCTTTTGAAATCACTCGAGGCATGCCTCAATACAGAATCACTACAAGGAACACCATCATTCAGTTAAAAAGCATAGACTTGCAGCAAAAAAAAAAAAAAAACTTAGATTAATCATTCACAAACGACAATCCTAACAGATGGACTAACTTAAACAGGAATATATTTCGTAACAGCTTTAACACTACCTTCTATACCTTTATGTTCCTGTATAACTAACATAACTTTCACCAGTTATTCACACACATGAATACTTAAAATAGTAGTAATACCAAGACTATCTAGAATACTTACCTTGAATAGCCGTCATCCGAGCTACGAGGTCTAGCCCATGTAGGAGTAGGCCTAGATCTCACAGACTGAGCTGGTGCAGGCATAGAGTGGGTTGTCCTGACAGATACACGTGAGGTTCCATCCACTGTTGCACAAGGATCATTCAAACAGGGATAATCATCCTTCGATAACTCCCCCTTGCTAAGTTTCTCAATCAACTCCTAAATGGAAATAATATAGGAGAAAAACAATGAGACAAAAGACAATAGATGGGATGGCAAGTATGTAAAATGAATTTGTTTACTGCATTAATATTCATAACTTAAAATGAAAATCAAAAGACAACATAAACAATTAACAGTTATCTAAAAATTCAATGTGCTGAAAACATTTCAAATTACAAATGTAAATTGTGCAGATATATATAAAGCATTAAACTTTTGGTAGAATATCAATAAACACTATCTTCATCAACATTACACTATCCTTACATCATGAATATTAAATTTTAGGATTCTGAATTCATCAACTATGAAAAAAGAAGAAAAATATATTGGAAAGCAGGGGAAAAGAAATGCAAGAATATCATCTTATTAGAATGTACGATGTTGAAATGGATAAACCAGGATGTGTTCCTAAAATGTTTACAATCAATATAATACACAGGGACCCAATTCAGAAACATATGAGCCCGCCTATGACAATTACATCTGACTTTTCAATTTTCTAGCTGTAATTCACATAATGAAAACAATTGCTAATAGGAAAAAATGGTTAGAACCCCCATGAAGATAAACCATTAAACAGTAAAATCAAAATTTGAATGAATGCATAGATAGTATACATAGCTTAACTCCAAATTGTATGGAATACATAATTTCAACTACCATTCCCACTTGACAATATAACCAGCAGTATTAGTTCATCTTTGAGCATACTTTGGATGTTATAATTTGCAAATGAGTATCTCAATACTTATTGATAGATTTCAGACGATGACTCTTATATTTGAGAAGCTCTGTTCATGAAAGTGACTGATTTATCATGTATGATTATCTATTTAAATTGTCATCTCAGTTACTTTAAATACAATTTTACAGCCACCTAAACTTCACCTATAAATTTTCATGTCATTATATCAGTAGAAATCTAGTTCAAATTAGGTAGCTGATATTTTATGGATACAGCACATTTTACTCAACAATCAATAATCCCAATGCTACAATTGTAAAAGAATTAATGAAATCTTTAGGTAAACAATCACATGAATGGGTAGAATGTCAGTTGCAATTTTTTCTTAAAGAAGCTAACAGAAAGGAAAATAAAATATCAACTAATGGAAAAGATTCAAAGTAGTTCCCGTTCTTATCAACTGATAGCCATATAACTGAAGTTAACAGATTTCAAGGTAATAAGCATAAACCTCTATCAAAGGATAAAAACGTGAAAGTTGCCAAGTTTCCTCCTCTGATTTCCTTTCTTTCCGTATTCCATGTTTCTTCTGAAACGCCATAGGAAATAGAAGTTTGTAACAAAACTGAAATCACCAGAGGCATTTTAATTCACATTTCTTAATACAATCAGCAAAGTTTACCTTACTCATATCAAACTTGAGAGAGAAAGTACTTCCAGATGCTTTCTTATTATCAGATGTTCCCAAATAGCGCATGTTGTTTACAGCAATCATGTCATCAGATGACAACTGGGCAAGCTATAAAAGAATCAAATTAGACCATGGAAGACTTTTGCACGTTACACACACACACACAAGCAGAAGACCATCTACGAGGTAATCAAAGACAGTAATTAGAAGTAACTTTGAATTTCATAAATTCATCAGTATGTAGGTGCCCCTAAATAATTGGGACTCACATCTTCTTGTTGTTGTATCAACATATATACTTTTCCAATATATGAATATTAAAATAAGAATATCAACACATAAAATGCCTAAAATTATTATTTTCTTGAAGTGATTCATTAATAAGCTATATAATGTGCATGTGGTCACTTACTTGCATTAACTTTGAGGCTCTATCACCTTCAAATTTCTCAGGATTGATTGATGCATATATCATCATTAAACGTAATTTGCTTTCACGACTAGCATCCTGCAGAAGAAAGGTGCTTAACTATCATAAGATACCTGACACAAATCTTACTGTTAATAGATAATATCCTAAACCTGCTTTGTCCTCAAAAATTGTATTAGTTCTTTAGTTCCAGCATCTCCAAAGACAAGATCTTGCTCCAGTTGTCCAATTTCTCGAAGCCCTTGTTCTCTAATTATTTTATTAATTTTCCCTGCAATCTGCAAAAACATTAATTTTTTATACAACAATTTCAAAATGTCATCATTCTCTTATTATCATACAATTGACTGGTCCAATATTTTAGACTTTCATTTTAGTTAGAATATTTTAAATAAAGGATGACAGAAAAAAAAATCCATTCTTCTCTTCCACTTTCTCTAAAATCTTGAAATTCTACCTCTTAAATTTTTTCCAGGCTCAAGCAACAATCTCAGATAGCAACATACTATCACCTCCCATGGTTCTTTAGATTTCTACATTAAAAAATTTCAATAATTATTGCATATCAAATTAATATATTTTCATTAAGTCTAATCAACCAGTTACCAGAGTCAATCCTCAGTCTGGTTTTAATATGATTAGATGAGAAAAAAAAAAATAGACATGGACAACTGAGCTGAAAGCCACTAACTTCAAATAGACATTTTCTAGTATCTATGGGATATCAATCCTCATTGTAAACAATGAACTAAGAAAAGCCTCATGATACCCTAATGAACCATTAAGATGCCAAAATATGAAAATATTAGGAGCATCTTCACATCAATCTCTATAGCTCGGGAAAGTGAATGAGATATCAGTGGCATTGATTGCATGTTGAGGTGGTGTTGGTTGGTACCAATCAGGAAGCCAAAGAATCTAGAGGAAAGAAGAAATGAGGGAAAACCTAGCTCACAAATAACCTTGCTACCCATCAGGAAGCTGAAGAATCAAAGAGGAAAGAAGTTTCAAACTATTTGAAATGTTTCAAATGATTCCTTCTATTTTGTTCTGTGTTGGCGCAAGCACGCGAGAAAACCCATGACTGACCACGGGAATCTCATGCAGTATGCCTGGCAAAGTGTGCTGATGGATTTCGGTGTCGGTCCCATGTCAAAAACTATAAAAATGGACCATATCAAGTGGCATGGGTTCACACTGGGATCTCTAGTAGCTAGTTTAGTTAACTAAGCAAATCAAATAATCCGTGCAAGAGATGGACCTTCAATGTTTAGTTAAACACCAATGTCCAGAAGAATGGTTAACATAAGACACTCAAGAGGACACAGACATCACTACAAATGTAAAAATTTATAGAAACAACGTTGTTGGACACTTATATCCACAGCCACATACTCGTTTACAAGTCTGCATAACATGTAGATAAAAATACCAGGGACAAAGATAAGTAAAAAATCCTAGGATAAGTGGACAAATAAGTGAATCATGATACCCATGATTCTATCACCTTTATGTTAGGAACAAATATGACCCAAAAAATGACCACAAATATACGTATGTATATATACACCAGTCAATTGCAATCAGAAATCATAGGAAAAAGACTAACCTCTACGTGGAGAGAAAGTTTGTCAATTTGCTCACTGTACTGTGGTAAAGCTTGCACCATCTTTTGCAAATCTCTAGTAGACAGTTCACCGCCATCTCTAATAATAAGAGCAAAACAGTGTCAAATTCACCATTATGATAATTAAATTGACCAAATTATCAGATAAAATAAAAAGTCACCAAAACTAATTGACAATCTAAATTAGAATGGCCTGTGATTTTTACCTAAAGAAACTTAATCAACAAAAGTCAATTTAACTTTTAGAAAGGGAGATAATTTCTAGTTTCTAAAAAGCCTATATACATTTGAACAATTAGTTATATTGCTAACCAGACTGTAACATTGACAATTAGGCATAGTACAACATAAGTGTTGGAACCCCAAAGAGTTTTGATGTGATCAAACAAGTTAAGTTAGGTCATGTTTTGTCTAACCCTTGTGTCTAAGTGTGCAGGAGCTTAGGAACACAGGAAGTCGAGCGGAAGACGCGGCTAACGAGAAGGACGGCACGGGGAGAGCCGACGGGCTCGGTGCGTCCGAGGGACGAGGTGACCGCGAAAGAGTACACCAGTGGATGAGAAGAACATACACGACGTTCGAGGGATGAGAAACCGCATCGAAAGCTACTCGTCAGCCAAAGATCTCTGGGAGAAATTCCTGGAGCTCCACGAAGGAACATCCGAAGCCAAGCTAGCAAGAAGAGACATTCTCCGGAACAGATTGACGAACATCCGTCTGGAAAAAGGTGAAAAGGTAGCCGATCTACACGCGAAGGTAAAGGAATTAATTACTGGTCTCAAGAACCTCGATGAAACGGTAACAAACCGGGACACCATACACTACGCACTCAATGAGTTTCCTAGAACTCCAGAATGGACATCAATCGTCGACGCCTACTATATTTCAAAAGACCTGGAGGTAAGTACTTTAGAAGAATTGTTCTCTACTCTTGAATTACATGAAACCAGGTGTGCAAGGACAACAAAGGAATCAAGTTAGATGATCGCACTAAACGCAACCAAGAAGGATGAACCCGAGTCAGATTCAGAAGAGGATCAGAAAGCATATAAGGTAAGAAATTTTAAAAAGTTTTTTAGATCTAATAAATTTAAAGAAATGCAGAATAAAAAGAATCCAAGAAATAGAAGAAGGATGCGTTGCTACCAGTGTCAAAAGGAAAGGCACTTAAAAGAAGACTGCCCAGAACTAAAGAAGGACAAAGTCAAGATACCCAAGAAGCACAAGAATCTAAAAGCAATTTGGGACGATAGTTCATCATCTAAGTCCGAGATTCAAGAATATGCCGGGATAGCACTGATGGCAAGCTATGAAGGGCAAAGTACATCAGAACCCAGCATCGATGAAGGGGGAAGGACGTCAGATGAATGCAGCGAAGCAGGGGGGAGTCAGGCTTCAAGTCTGATATGGTAAGTGAGGTATGTCTCTTACCTCCTGATCAGCTTTATTTCGGTATTAAAGCTATGGCTAAGTCTATGTACAAATTAAAAGGTAAAAATACTGAATTAAAAAATGAAAACTTAGAAATAAAAAGAACTTTAGCAAAATCATGTCTATTAGAGGATTTTGATAAGATTAAACTTGAAAATGAAAAATTAAAAGAAGAAATAGAAAGATTGAAAAACTCTACCTGTTCAAATATTTCTGGTTTTAAAAATTATAGAGGACTAAACTGGTACTATAGGTTTCACCAAAGTCAAATCAGAAAAATAGCAAAAGCCTATGTACCTAGAAAATACTTGATTAACCCTGTAGGAAGGAACCTCTATTGGGTTCCAAAAACTTGCTTAATTTAAAAATCAAAATTAGATTTAGCATTTTCAGCAAGAGAATTAAACATGTAATTTCTTTATGCGGCTTTGTCTAGAAAGTGGTTGTTGCTCCAATAACCAAGAAGGCCTAGTGCCTCGCCACTGCCTGGAAGTCAAGTATCGAAATGAAAAGTTTAATTGACTGACTGAAAAAGCATTAATTAAAATCACTTAATGCTTTAAAAGAGTTATTTAATTGTTCTAGAAAACATATTCAAAAATATTTTTTACTTATGAAAATTTCTTCTAAATTCTGAATTATGGTTGAAACTTAATTTAAAACTTAAAAATTATGTTTGTCAAACACTTCGAAATTTCTTTTAAGTTAGAAATTTTTTTTTGTTATTTGCCTTAATTTTTTTTTTCTCTCTCTTATGAAATTTTTTTAACACTTATAGTTTCTTTAAGTTAGAATTTACCTTAAACTTGTTAAAAGGAACCCCATTTTTATGTGATCAAAGGGGGAGAAGAATGTTAAGTCTAGGGGGAGGTATACATTTTTTAAATTGAAAAATCTTTTGGACTTATTTGCCAATTAATTGTTTTGATTGCATATGTTTACCCTAGTTTAACTTGGGTTGCTCAGGGGAGATTGTTGGAACCCCAAAGAGTTTTGATGTGATCAAACAAGTTAGATCCTATTTTGTCTAACCCTTGTGCCTAAGTGTGCAGGAGCTTAGGAAGACAGGAAGTCGAGCGGAAGACGTGGTTAACGAGAAGGACGGCACGGGGAGAGAGTCGACGGGCTCGGTGCGTCCGAGGGACGAGGTGACCGCGGAAGAGTACACCGGTGGACGAGAAGAACGTACGCGACGTTCGAGGGACAAGAAACCAGGAAGAAAGTCTGCTCGAGGAGAAGGCCGGAACTTGGGTTCGGGTGAGCCCTATTCCGGATGGCCGAGATCACCCAAGCTAGCGGAGTTGGAACAGAAGACCCGGACCGAGACGAGCTGAACCGGAGCAGTGGAACCGGACCACAAAAAATCAACTGGGTTGACTTAAGTGGTCCGGGCGCCCGGAGCCATTCCGGGTAGGGCTGTAATCGAGTCGAGCCGAGCTCGAGCCGAGCTCGAGCTCATGCAAGCTCGAGCTCGAGCTCGAGAAAACTGCATAGGCTTGAGCTCGGCTCAAGCTTGATCGAGCTTGTGAGTTTAAGCTCGAGCTTGAGCTCGAGCCGGCTCGAGCTTGAGCTCGAGCCGGCTCGAGCTTGACTTGGAAAAATAAATTAAAAACCTGTCCCAATGGAGATTTGAACCGTAGACCTCAAATACACCAAATGATATACTCTAGCCACAAACTCCTCCTTAACTTATTCTTTATTTTAAAAGTAATAATAATTTTAATTACTAAAATATTAAATTAACCTGGCTCGATAAGGCTCGACGAGCCTTCGAGCCAGTGTTAAATGAGCTCAAGCTCGGCTCGAATGTTAAACGAGCCAGCTCGAGCTCGGCTCGAGCTCGGTCAAATTCGAGCTCGAGTCGAGCTTTGACCGAGCCGCTCGCGAGCAGCTCACGAGCGGCTCGGCTCATTTGCACCCCTAATTCCGGGCACCCGAAAGTGGATTTTAACTAGATCGAGATTTGACTCAATCTGAACGTTGGGGGATAAAGTTTTATCCCCCCAGGGCGCCCGAAACCCTTCGAGGCACCCCGAACAGTGCTATAAATATAGCACTGATTTGCACAGTTTATTCACTTCACTTGTAATCAGTTTCTCTGCGCTTTACTTTTCTGTCTGTGCTGTCAAAGTTGTAAAGAGGCTACTCCGCCCAAAGGAGATCATCAGATAATGCACTGTATTCGTCTTGGATTAGCAATCTTCTGATTGCAAACCAAGTAAATCCCCTGTGTCTATTTTCTTTTAATTAGTCTCTATTTTTTTTACAAGTGTTTGTTATTTAGTTGAAAATCCGAGAAAGGTTAGATTTATTTTTTCAGGACAATTCACCCCTCCCCTCTTGCCGGCCTCCAAAGGGACCAACAATAAGCTTCTGGTCTATTGCCAAATGCCAAGGTTCTAAAATTCGCTAGGCATTAGTCGGGCCCTAGTCAGGCATTTGGCGCCTAGGCCGCCTAAGCGTGGACTAGGCACCGTTAGGCGGATTCCTCAGTAGCAACATAAATAACATAATAAATCACATATTATAACTCCAACACAATACATTAAATTTAAAATGAGTTCAAAATTACACAACTAATAAAATATCACATATTTGTTCTACTTGTTCTCCATAATTTTCAACAACTTGTTCTTCATCGGATAGAAACTCAATATTATCATTGTGATCCTCCTCTTTTTCTTCGGATGCAAAGTCATCCTTGTGAAGTTCTCTCACTCTAGAGCTTCTTCGGATTGTAGATTTTCATTTGCTCCACTTGCTTCATAACCATTTGTCAAATAAGCCCAGAAAAAAAATTATATATAAAATAATGAAGATATAATTATATAACAAGTTTGAGAAATAAAAAATATATTTTTATATATTTAAATCTGATTTACTGATTTATATAAATAAATAAAATTTATTAGATTTTTTTAAATTTTAAATATATTTTTTACATATTTAAATCTGATTTATCTAAATTAATAAAATTTATCTGATTTTTTTTATTTAAAATATATTTTAATATATTTTATATATTTAAATTTTATTTATATGACTTAATAAGATTTATCAAAAAAATTTATTTTAAATTTATTTTTTATATATGTAAATCTTTTTCATGAATTAATAAAAGTTATTTTAAATATATTTTTTATATATTTAAATTTGATATTCATGAATTAATAAAATTTATTAGAATTTTTTATTTTAAATATATTTTTATATATTTTATTGGGATAATTTAATTAGGCTTTCTGAAAGCATGTTCAAATTACCCCATTTAAGTTAGGAGTTGATTGAATTAATTAAAATTATACCTAAGTTGAACTTACAAGGAAATGCTCGGTACCGCTACCAACGGCCTGCCTCGTGACCTCGACGCGTCGGAGGTGTCCCGCAACACTTCCAACGACGCCGAAGGCGTCACATGAAGCTTCCAGTAGCACCAGAGGCGTTGTGGGACGCCTCCGGTGCCGTTGGAGGCGTCCGGGGACACCTTGAATGATTGAAGAAGAAACGAAGAAATTAATTGAAAGAAATTAACATAGATTACCTCGAATGATCGAAGAGGAAAAGGTGATCAAAGAAGCAGAATTCACGGCAATGAGATGAGAGGCAGACAAAGATTTAAAGAGGGTTTAATTAGAGCTTTAAATTTATATGGGTGGCTGGGCTGCCTAGGCTAACTGCCTATCACCGTTTCAGTGTGGTTGGCGGCTGCCTAGCGCCTAGGGCTGCCTAGAACACTGTCTATTGCTAAGGCTAGATCAGTTGATATTAGATGGCATGCACCCAAGACAAAAATGTACAGTGCAGAACATGAAACAATATCTACCAAAGGAGTTACCTTGAACTATGGATTTGAGCAGCTTTGTTCTTTGATATAAAGTTTGTCATCTTCTCATGCAATCTCTCACTGGCCTGCCAAATGACAAATTGAGTAGTAAATGCATCTTCCATCATGATGAAACACTAATCACCAATCTAAGTTATCAAAACTGACATCTGCTATGTGTGAATCCCGAAGTTCAAGCCAAATTGGATCATGATCTTCCAGAAGAACCTCTTTCTTTTCAGTTGTTGATCCCATTTTGCTGGGAACCTTCACATGAAAAGTATATATCAAAATCACATACCATGAAGAAGAGACACTAAATCTGCAAAAAGATACATCCATGTACTAACCTGATGTGTATATTTATTACCCTCCATGTTCAGTAAATCATGACACATTGCATCATAAGTCCATTCATGTATAATAGGGGCAATCTGGCAATTCAACAATAAGATTGTCGCATATATCAAGTCTACTATTTAAGAAACAACTAGGCATATCAAATTGCAAAAAAAAAAAAAAAGAAGAAATGTACCTGATCAATTGAGCGATCAACAATAAGAAACTCACATGTCTCCTTTTGGGGAAAATCAGGAATTGTACTTTTGTACTTAGCAATACAGTTCCATATTAAAGCAGCAAGCTTAGTTGGGACTAGATCACGAAGTGTTGTCAATGTGGAAACATCTGAACATGACTTAGCAGCGCGATATCGCAGATAAGGAAATTCCTAGAAAATGCATGTACTCAATGAAATGTGTATGTACTCGCATATATATGTCACATGACAACGCTTTAAAAAGTTCAAATCCCATCTAACACCAATCTCCAACACAAGATCATAATGCAGTTTTTTAATATAAATGACAACAGTTAAGGACATTAAAGAATTTGAAAAGTTGTCTTGCTTAATATGAAATTATGAATAAATAGATAATCTTATGGAAACAAATAAGTTCAAAGGAAACAACGCCCACAATACTAGTTTAAATTAGAATCCTTTCAGGACAATTTATCTTATTGGTTCTGTGTCCTAACAATTCTAGCTTCTGTTGTATTTTATTTTCTAGACCACATTACTCAGAATTGACCAAAAAACAAAAAAGTTGTGACGAAAAGTTGTACAAACCTTCATAACTAGTATGGATCGTAGAAAGGTCCCTAATTACATGCTCAATTACATTACAACGCCCTCCTATTTATGGGTCAAGCTAATGAGCAATAATGCCTTCTATTTTTCTCTATCCAGTGAATTCAAGTACGATGCTAATTAATTAATGTACTGAGACAAAAACTTAGATCCACTCACATAGTAATGTCTCCAGTTCACATTCTAATGTGAATTCTTACTGTGATTTTTTTTAACCCAGATAGATACATAAAGTTAAGTGGAAAGTGGTCAAGAAAGTCATCCACCGGCCCTTCAGCCCTAGATCCAATTGCTATTTTAGTTTTCTTGGTTGTTAAAATTGTTTGAACTTATAAAAACCTCCCTTGCCCTTGTTCCAACATCTTCAATCATGACTCTACCAACTTCACAACTCTCCTCTTTTTCATTTGAATTCTACAATTTTATTTTCCTATTGCTCTAAAAGTGCCAACTGTTAATCAAGATTTAAAATAGTGTTCCACGCCTAAGTTTTGGTTTGCGTTGTAACAATACAATTTCAGTACCATAAATGCCAACACTTGCACACTTTGGCACACTTATGTGATGCTCTATGATCTACTTTCACCTAACTTGTTTCCCTCCAAATATAAGCTATAACAACTAATTACATCAATTGAATATAAAGTTTGGAGCAACAAGTTAAAAAATTTGCCATACATCTCAACAACTAATACTAAAATTAGTACTCTTCATCAGATGGATGCATTGCATGAGAATATTGGTTCATGTAGTATCCTAGTATGTAGCCCCACAATTTTCAAATGATTAATGCTCCCATAGCATCTAGTAGTACAATTAATTTCTCCACGAATTAACAATTCATAAACTTATCTTGATTAACCATTAGGAGTTGAATTTAGATTGGCACAACTAGAATTGGAACTAACACAGGTATAAGATACGGCTATATATCAGTTTCTCAACTTTGGCATCACCTCTCCTCTTTTGCTACTGCTGATGCCACAATTGACGCTTCCCCCATTCCCTTCACCACACATTTTTATAGTGTTTCATCTAGCCCATTGATAAGCAAACAAAAGCTAAGGATAAATCATGAAAGACAATTTTCTTTTCTCAACCAGCTCCATCCAAAACCATCTAAAACAAGCCGAGATAAGCTTGTATTAGTTGGCACCAATGAACTTATGTCAAATTGGGAGGCACATTGGCATTTATCTGTGCTGACATACCTAGTCATCAGTGACCAGAACAAAATATGTTGCAATTTTGTCACACAATATCAAAAACATTTGTCCTCTAATCCATTAACTTATTATACAACAAAAAGGTCATATCCTTCTCGAGCAAATGATTTGTTAGCCTTCATAATCTAAAATTGGCATCAACTATCACTTATAGCAGGGACCATCTGACAGTGCAGAACATTCATAAGGTATTTATTAGTGGAACTTTTGGTGAGTTAGTAGTTGTATGAACCTAATAATAAGATAATTTGTGTGTTAGCTCGGTTGTTATGCACTGTTTGCTTTTTGGATGAACATATGGGTGGGATACAAATGGATGGGATTGCTCCAAAATACTCCAACACTAACACTGTATTGGTCATTATTTTTATAGGTGCCATGATTTTGGATAAGAGGTTAGCGGTCAATTAAATTATATGTATTGTATGTTACCTTTTGAGCATGGATGGATCTCAATAAGAAACCAAGATTAATAATCATAAAACGCACAACTAGCGTACCACTTATTTATTATTTATTTATCTTTTTTATTAGTTTGGCTTGAACATGATATACTAGTGGATAAATGAAACCACCAGAACTGGCATCAATCTCATACCAATTAGCAGTGTTGAAATTCTTGATTATAAAGAACCATCCTTATTGGCAAGAACCTGAGATGGGTAGGATATTGAGCAAACCACAAAAATTCTGACAACTCTTGGATTTGTATTTGTACATCTGACAGCAAACTAAAAGGATACAAATCACAAAACCACTGGAGTTATATCTTCCTCTATTGTTAACTATTTAGCTGTTTATTTCTGTACAAGGTAATTTATTAGCTAATCTTCTTTCTGTAATTGATTATTCACCATTTACTTCTAAATATTATGAGATAACCATGGGTCATGTTTAGTTTAAATTCCTGCATGCTGAAAATCTACTACATATCACAAAATGCAAGTGCCTTGAACACATATCTATTTTGTAACAGATCAATCCAACAAATTTTTTCAGAAATTAGATCTTGATCATCAATCAGTAAAAATTCAATACCGTGTAAAGCATTTTTTTTTACTTTTCAATGATTCAGGACTCTAGGTTCATATTGCATCACAACAAATATCAATCAAAATGAAACCACTTTTGTAAACCAGCAAGAAATTCAAAGGCAAGTAACATTTCGCAATGGAAAACACTAAATTGTCTCATCCTACCAACATACCCTCAAAGAAGCAAGTACAGTAGAAATGCGAATAGCCATTGTATTCAAACAAGCATTGTACTTGTGAGAACCTTCTGCATTTTCCCCAAATAATTCCTCCAAAGCCCTCTCATGATCAGTTACAAAACCCTGAATACCACATGTCACAATACATGACAATTAGGTGTGTGCATCCTAAAACAATTGACTAAGCAGGAAGTATAGGATCTGGATAATCATAGTCATCAGCAATTTGAAGCAACAAGAAAAAAACAGAATGCAGAGAACCTGAGGACAAAAGAAATACCTGACTATCAATGGCAAAGTATTCCAAATTCGTCTGCAAATATCCATCAGAATCAGTAAAATGAAACAGATCGTTTTAGAAAAGGAACAACCAAATTGTGAATGTGATAAAATAACCATCCATAAAAAGAGATGATCTCCAACAGCTTAAAAAATTTAGAACAGTAATAATTCTTGACCTCACTTAATGCGCCTATACGAGGTAAGACACTTGAGTCCCTCTTGATTAGTGCCACTAGATCTTTATTCACAGGTGAACTAAAGAAAACAAATGCCCTAGAAATGCATAAACCCCATATCAGTATCATAAAAAGTTTGAATTGGCTCGAATGAGAGGATACCTACGTACTTTTTATACAATGGAGACCTTCCTGACATATCTGCCAGGAACCTAACCACACTGCACAGATGCATGTAAGTGTTAGAAGCATCAAAAGGTTATTATAAATAAACATGTCATAATCTAAGTCATCTCAAGCATATGCATCTCGCTTCTTGAAACTCATAACCTGGAAAGTTCACATTTTGAAATTGCACCAATGGGAGTTTGACAGATCCTAGACAAAAGAATGAATATTTGACATTTATGAAGTAGCAAATTTGAATGATCTATAGTCCATTATCAGATAGAATGAACAGGAACAGAAGTGGCAAAATACCAAATTATTCTGTGACCTATTGCCAATATCACAAAGGTAGCATAGCCAGCACGATGTCCAACTTCTGTGACCCTTTAAATCTCATGTACACACTATAGGCAAAAAAAATATAGGCTATGTTTGGTTAGAGGTAATGTAATCAAGATTGTAATGTAATTGGACTTGGAATGTAATTGGATTACATGTTATTGGCCTTGTAATTCAGATTACAAAATTTTATTACCTTTTGTAATTTAGATTACATTACATTGCAGTTTTAAAATTGTACCAAACAAAGTAATCAATCTTGTGATGTAATCAAGGCTGATTACCCCTCACCAAACATAGCCATAAGTTTAGGAGTTTCACACTTACATCGATCATCTTACTTGATATAGCAAGCTTTCCTCACCAGCCTATTAACTGCTGGAGATACAGATGGAAATATTTTGGACCCAGTGGTTGTCTAGCTGCTCCTTTCATCAATTATTCGACTGGCATAAACCTAGGTAAGGCCTCCTCACATCTAAAATTTTTGTTTGTTCATAAGTTTATCTTGTTTCACTCAAACTTTGAATACTCTCCCTATAACAGATGCTATCGTCGTCATCATCAAGCCTCATTTTCACAATCATTTAGCTAGCTTAAATCTGGATAAAGATGTTATAGCCCTAAACTTTTGTTTTGTTCGTAAGTTTTATCTTGATTCACTTAAAACTTCAACCATCCCCTATCGCTATATGCTATCATCATTGTCATCAGTCGTCACCAAGCCAGCAATTGACTATCAACTTTATAGACTGTATCCCTCTATTAAGCTGTATGCAAATCTATATTACTATTAATATCCAAATCAATTAACTTATTTCCATTACATTAACTAAATTCTACTTGGTCTTTCTTTACCCCTTGTATTTTCCATTCCAATTGATCCAACTCTTCTTACTCTAAAAATGATTGGTCACTCTGAACATGCTATGTTATCTCAATATACCCAATTGCTTTTGGAAAAAAAGTGTATTATTATTTTATTATTTCTAGTAGCCTACACATCATCTAAACACTCTCATCTCTGTTGCATTAATTTTTTTGATGTGCTGTAACAACTCAATAGTCAGATCCAACAAGTATGCTAGATCGTACTACAACTTTATGAAAATTTTCTTTTGCCCTAAGGGGCACATAAAGACCACAAAAAAGAATCTAGAAAATCCTCTTTATTTCAACCACCCTAAAAAGGAAACAAGTAGCATTTCATTAGACTCTGTAGCTGTCGTGAAAGAACCACATTGGAGGGGGACTGTTAAGGCAAGGATCTTAGAGGAGGGTGTTGACAATGCAGCACATTGCAAGCTTGACAGCAAAGAAGGTTAGTCACTGAAACATGAAAACACAAATATGCCACCTTTTTGTCTTTCTTTTTTCAAAAATATGCATTCAATCCCACTCAAAACAAACATGGTGGCAAGAGGCGACTATGCTCGCCCCCAGCGCCCCCACCGCCCCCACCAACCCGTCCCAGGGCCAACACAGAGAAGATAAATCACGGGTGGCTACTAACCTTTGGAATAGTGACTGGCGCATGAGGGAGGCATTTACTTCGGCTATGCCGAAATTCGAACCCCAGACCTCATGGTGGCAGCACCTCATGCACTAGCCACTAAACCGTCCCGAGGGGACCCACGCAAAACAAACATGCAAGAGTAGGTAGTGGTCCATATCTATTCAACAGATCAGCAAGTACCGACAAACAAGATGCAGAACTGCAGATGGTAAAATTTATTATTAAAGCAACTGATATTCAAGGTTAGTCAGTGAAACATGAAAACACAAATATGCCACCTTTTTGTCTTTCTTTCTCCAAATATATTCATTCAATCCCACTCAAAACAAACATGAAAGAGTGGGTAGTGGTACATATCTATTCAACAGATCAGCAAGTACAGACAAACAAGATGCAGAACTGCAGATTGTAAAATTTATTATTAAAACAACTGATATTCATATCCTTTTGTAAATATCTGATGTGACTGCTAACTCAACATTCTGCTTCTGAAGTACACATTTTTACTAAAGAACATAGATCGTCAATCTGAGGAAGTTCATCAAGTCTGTAGTTTTGAATTTAAAATCCTTACTTTTTATCTTTAATTTCATCTGTTTGACTGAACAGATCATATATTAGCATGAAATGTAACTATCCGATTGAAATGCTTTTAGTTGTGCATTCTTCATAGACATCTAATTTGTAGTACAGATAACAAATAAAAGTCTCAGGCTAATTATTGCTTAAGGAGAATATCAGAAAGTGAACTTGATATAACTAAAATATGCCTTGAAAATTATGTAAAAACTTGTAAAAAAAAATAATGTCATAAAAAATATGCCTTGAAACTTTTGTGCATGACAGACAAAGAGACTAGATACAAAAAATACATTACTTCTCTCTTGTTGGCTGCATAAAGTATATAGCATCCATTGAGGGTAATGGTTGTCGCCGTTTGTCTAGATCTTCAACCACTGGAGGAAAAGTAATGTGTCATAAACTGATACAATAGAAGTTCATCAAAATGGAGACAAATATCATTGGTAAAAAGAAGTTAAAATCAACAGCTAAGGTGCAGGAAGAAACAGGTAATTAATCGTCATGAGCATTTTACTCATGGTTTCCAAGATGAGAAGAAATTGTTAGACTTTGCTTTAGTATCAAAAAGTACCATCCGCATCAAACATAGTTTACAGTTAGGTAGATTAACATCAAAAGTTGTTTTTGAAACTACTTGTATCACACTGTAATTTGGTAAAGATCTACTTGGAAAATTTTACAATTGACTAAAATTAGCAAACAATAATATGCGAGCAAACAAAATAAGGCAATGCTTACAATTAGAGTATAAGGTGCTTTGATGTTTCAATTCAATCATTTTACAGATTATTTGAAAATTTAGGTTATTCGAGATCATGAAAATAATTTGAATTGTTATGAATTTAATACTTAGCATATACTCACAAACTATTGACTTCAATTATCTAACACACTGGTGCTGATGTCTTTGAAAATATTTATACATTTATTTAGTACAACTTACATTTCATTGAATGATAATATATGCATTTTTATTTGATGTTGATAGTTATCGATTCATGTTAATGTCATGAACTAAAATCTAATTATGGTAGATTTTAATTGAGTTTAAATAGAATCTAAACTTTTATTTGATTTGATTGAACTTGCTAAGGCTCAGATTAGATGCCAACAACCAAAGGAAGGTGACAACTCTGAGCTAGTTCTCATTCGATATAATTAACATATATTGTCAGTTGATTTGTTGTTAAATCAGATCTTGAAATGTGTAGCTAAGAGATAATGAGTGAACGAAGATTTAATTGAGTCAACAACAATAGCCAGCGACTTTCAGCAGGTTCAACTCCAGAGCAAGAATTGTGATTGAGGGTAGGATCTCAACCTTAATTCTTGTGATCGAATGTTAGCTGGATATATTATATGAATTCATGCCAATGATATTTATACAGATAGATGGAGTGTGAATAACCAAAGTTTATTCTCAGTCATGTTAGCTCAATGGGGAGTGGATGTGAGAGTTCTTTATAGAATTATTGTTGCCTTGCAATCACTCGTCTTGCAATCATTCTTGTGGGAGAAGAGTAATGTCTTTAATTTGGTCTTAACTAGTTGATCACCTATTCTTGATGCAGGTGATTCTACAAAAATAATGTCTCCAAAATTTAGCATCATAATTTATATAAACAATAAGATAATAGTCAAAACAAGAGGCACTAACAAAAAGTAAAGTCCAATAAATCAATGACGATAAGATAAATCAATGACAACAAGAAACATCATATGAAAAGTATCATGAACATATTTATTCAAAACAAAAGAAAAGAAGCAAGAGCAAGATTCAGAAATTACATGAAACCCCTTCTTCAGTAATATCTGCCATCTTGCAAGAATATGACATTACTTTAACAGTAATTTTATCCATGATGAGTACCTACAACCAATGTACTAAAAATCAAATATAAGTGTATAGGAGTACTTAAATAAAATGCAAGGTGAAACAAAGTAAAGCATAGCCTTTAGCTCTCTAAAGACATTATATGAACAGTGTAGGGTCAGTGAAAAAAATTTAAACAAAAACCAAAAAAGCAAAACTGGTAGATATGGAACCTGATAATGATTTGGTCAACAGCAGGAAACACACCAGGTTCCAATAACTCTTATGTTAATATTTTGCCAAATATCTCAAGGGACTATCAACAGATCATGTAAGACCATAATTGCTAATGCAAGGAAGAACACTCAACATAATTAATATTGTAAATGAAGATATGACCAGAATTGTCAGTGGTGGTCAGATACTACATTGAGAATAACTAGCATTCATTGAGGCTGATAAAGGAATCGGGTGTTCATTTTGAAAAAGAAAAAAAAACAACAATCTTCTTAAACTAGGATAAATGAGAGGGAATTATTTGAACTAAACTTGTTTGCACATTGCTGTAAAAACAATACACCTATAGAGATTAAAATCTTTCCCAACTCTTATGAACTTAATCCATTTCAATAAACTTGGCATATAAGTCTCGTTACTTGGATTATTCCCTAAAAAATAAATCCATTCCTAATGCCTTGGTCCATGATGGACAGACTCCCTATACGATACTTCCAATAAAAACCAATTGCAATAATATAAGGCAACTTTTTTGTAAAAACAAAATATAATGACTAAACTGAATACAATCATTGAAAATGTGTCATGACAACACTCCTGCTAACGCAGAGTCTAGTCTAATTCAAGTGACATGCCTATGGTTTTAGTAATCGTTAAAACAAGAGATAGTATATAATATCTAATGAATCACCAGAGAAGAAACAAATGAAGAACAAACAATTATCCTAAACATAAAAAAAATAAAAAAATAAAAAAACATAAAAAAATTTGGTTTTTCCCCTAGAACAACAAGTAGCATATAGTAATGAGAAAATATTTCAGCTGGTAAAGCATCCTATATATTTTCTAGTAGTTGAAGAATACTTAACTAGAAATAATAGTCTGATCAAAAAAATTATCTTTTAATCTAAATTGACTAGGTCATAGAATACTTCTCAGTAGCTATAAATCAAGGTCGATAGATTATTAATATGAAAATCCAAAATGACCACGGTGATCAATTGAGGTGCATATGGAGCAGCTCTCTAAGCTTCAAGAAAAATTGTGTATTGCAGGGTTTTAAATTGCATTCCATGCCAATCAGAATGACAAACTTATCATGGGCATGCAAAACACTTTCAGGTACATAATATTAGTGATCACAAGTTCTGTTTAATTTTCTAAGCCACTTCAAGTCGCAAGTTGTCTTCCTTGATTCTACAAGCCGTGAGCATCACAGTTTCACAAGCCATGACCATAAGCAAGGGATTTCAATGACTGCAAAGCGCAGATACACAACTTGTGACCGCGAGCTATGATATGAATATTGATGAGGCAGGTCAGTGATGGACTGCCTCACCCTACTCCTACTTGCTTTCCTCTTTGATTTTTCATTGTGGCTTCTCCCTCTTCCTCTTCCTCTTCTACATTCTTTCCTACTCAATTTTGTGCCCCCGGGGCTATGGTGCAGCAACAGGGCATGCAGGTTGTCACTCAGGCGCCCGCAATTCGATCTCCAGCTATGGCGAATTTGCAAAAAAATTTCCTCCAAATGGGACGCGTAACCAAAGAATGTTGGGCTTCTTGGCCGCTGCTGCGAGCGCTTCCCGATTTACCTAGTGGTCGGTGGGAAAATTCCATGGGGCCGTGCCGGGCAAAGACAAAGGAAGTATGATATGCATCTTCTGTGAGAATTAAACCTAGACACAGATCAGCATGCTTGGAAGTTTAACTTGATGAAATTCTCTGACTGATGATATGCAATGTATCAATAAGATTAAATTTTATATGGAAGTTCACTTCATCATAAATATCTAATTTGGTATTAAACGGATCTCTATATCTTAAGGAATGTATGCTATGAATCTTATGTGAGAAAATAACTTAGATACAAATCAGATTCTCCACATCGAAGCAATAAATTGAGGTCACAAGAGAATGATCTTGTCTCTTGCTTATATTTTTCGGATATCAATACATTTGCTAAAATCTTCCAAAAGGGTAAAAACTTTCTGAGGGTCGTTTCATGGATCAGCAAAAAATAGTTGATTTCTTCCAATAAATCAAAAACTGTATCATGCTTGAATCTAATTGGAGTTCATGTTGGTGGAGGTGGGGGAAACTGGATATTTTTCAAAACCTAAAGTTGGTGATGGTATTCGAGGACTTATAATCTTCTTCCTCAACTTTCTCTTAAATAAAAAATAACATAAGATTTTGAGGTTTGCAAAGTCTGTGAGGATGACACCTTGGGAGAGGTTGCAGAATGACACAAATTGATTAGGATTTCAGTATTCACTCTTGACATAAGGAACTAATAGAGGGAGAGAGACTAAGTTTGCCCAGAGACTGAGTAAAAGTTCTGACATCTACTGGAACAAAACATGATACTGGAAGAAGACAAGAACTAGCCTTATCTTTTTGAAATTGTAATTGAAGAAGACTAGTAGAAGTGATAAAAGTGAATATAATTAACAATACCAATAACCTAGTACTTGACATCCAATAACCCAGCAACACTTAACACATGGAGAAGTAAGAAGTAATGAGCTCACATGTTCAAGTTGAATACAAAATCATGGCACATGACTTGGAAGATCACAAGCAATAAACGAACAAATAATAATCTCACATTCATAATTTCATATATCTTAAACCAATGCACAGGGGTATTCATTATTCAATTTTACTGTAACAAATACAGATACCTTCCATTTTGACTTTGAATCCTTCACTTTGGTCGACCGCAACATCTCATATAATAACCCTATTAGAATCAGGAAAAAGTACAATGACAAGCAAGGGCAAACATATGAAATATGAATTTTGGCCATATATAATTTATATCAAAATACCACATCGAGAAATAAAAATAAACAAATCATGTGGAATCCATTCACATGATAAAAAGAAGTTCAAAAATAATCTCTTGTTTTCGGTAAAAAATATGAAATCAAGAATTAGTTTCATGGGAAAAAATAGTAAGAAAAGGAAAACATAGTAAATGTGTTTTGGTAACATAAAATTTATAACAAACATTGCATCGTGAAATGAAAATAAACAAATTAAGTGGAAGTTCCATTCGCCCATGAAATAGAAAAAGACATAAAATTTGAAAAGAATCTGCCATGTTCTATAAAAGGTATCAAAATAATAACCATACTTCTGCCTCTTTTCCATATTTTTATCTCATCTAGTGAACTTTAAACAATATGAACAGAAGATATTTTTATGTTTATACACCATGAAAGCTATGGTTGTATGACGATTTAACATATAAGAAGACTAGATGAACGAACATGTTATCTTTAGAAAAAAAAAGGTAGCATTGTCAAATGAAAGCTCTTAACGAAAGCACAACTTAAGATGAAAGACATGATATTGATTGGCTCATTAATTGTATAAGTCGACAATATCCTCATGTAAATGTGAATTAGTGTGTCGTATTGTATGTGAATGAATATTGCTCCTGTAAGACAAACTCTCCACCATGTAGTGTAAATGAATCATCACTTCTAGTTATATCATATATGATTACCACCCCTTTTCCACATCTCTACATTAGCCTCTAAATTGCCCAAAATTTCACCTCTCCCTCATTTTTTCCTTTTCCTTTTTTGCTTTTACAGACTCAAAAATGCCTGAGGTTAACTCTTCATCTTGGAGGGGATAGAATAGACTAAGCAAAAAGAAATGGCTAGCACAGACAAACTAATAAGTTATAAAGAGAAGCAAAATTTGGTTGAGCAAGATGTTATAATTATGAAACAGGCTGCCAATCATTTTTCTCCTAAACAACAAAAAAAAAAATCTCCATTGTAACAAGACATACCGTTATTATAAATCTATAGACAATGTCTAGAGACAAACAAATTATGTTGATATAACGTGTAAAACATAAAAAAAAATGGATAGAGTTAGAGAGTGAGTCGAGCAAACTTACTATGCAATTCTAGAAAGCAAGCAGGCAGGGAAGAATATGGTTTTAGAGAGGAACTAGTGGAAAAACAATTGAACAAAAAAATGGCATTACTACATTGGAGCTCCAGTTTGTATTTGTCCTGTCAAAAGTATCATGGACTAAATCTAGGTTTCCAGGACTCATCGTGACTTATTTAAGAAACTTTCGTCCATAGACATACTTGACAGTTACAAGGCACTCAAGAAACGAAATACCAGGGGATTTGTTTCTCCTTTTAAACCCAAGATGGAAACTAAAGACGCTCTCATCCTCCTTAGCATCAAATACTCTTTGCCAGAAATTGAAACAGTTTTAACTTCCATTGGCAGTCAGTTCCCGATCATTTTGCCAAATCTTGTGAGCTAGCATGCATGATGCTGCCCCTTTCACCACTTAATTTAACCTTCTCTACTATTAACTAATGGTTCCACAAACTAAAAGTTTGAAATCAAGGAGAAACCACATGTGACGAGCAAACAAAGAAAAGATATTCGTCCTTAATCGCCAAAAAAGAAAAAGATGTCATGGGCACGCGTAAAAACAAAGGAGAAATGGGTGAAGAGGTTACGGTCTCTTCCGATCTGGCGGAAGGTCTTGTGATCTCCGAAGTGGGAGGAGGAGGAGTCGGAGTCCGACATCGACATGATGTCCTCGACGACGACGAATCGGAGATCTATAATTTGGCGAGTGCGAGGAAGTCGACGACGCAGGCGGCACCGGCGGGCGGTTGTGGGTTTGACCGGTGCAGCCAAGGAGTCTATCCCGTTGCCAAAGGTTGGGAAATTATAGAAAAGGGCAACGGAAGGAAGGAACGAACGCCGAAGAGGAATGGGAAAACGATGTGGCGCAGTCACACGGGTTTTTTTTCGGGAAGGTTCTATTTGCTAAATCAAATTAATGCGAAGCTTCGCATTTCACATTATTTGCTATTAGAAAACTTTATTATTAAAATGCCTTTGTTAAGATAGAAATACATATTCAAGTGCCTTTTGTTTAAGATATACTTAACTTTCTCAATTATACATTTATCAATAGAAAAATATTGTAATAATAAAAAAAATTCTTAAAGGCTTTTTTTAAATAATAATAAAGTTTTAGATGATATTAAGAAGGTGCAAAATATTTGTTCGTTAAAATCAAAATAGTGGGTCTGATAATTACAACCCATGGCAAGTAATATGATAGACTATAGGAGACCGCGTGGCGTACGCGCTTACACGATGACCAGTTCAAATTATGTATTAATAATTGATAAAAAAAAAATAATCCATATTGATATTATTTTGAATTGACTCCTAAAAGTATCATGAAACTTATCGCTTTAAATTCGGCAAATAATATCGTTTATTGATTATATATACCCAATCTGCAACTACTATAAGATTGTTATTTTCAAAATGACTTAATTTTGAAAATAGCATATAAGAATAAAAAATAAAATAAATAAATATTTACAAAATATATATGTGTATTTAGTGTTGTAAACAAGTCGAGCCGAGTTTAGGGTATTCAAGTTTGTTTGATAAGGTAACCAAGCCGAGATGAGCTTAAAATGAACCAAACTTTTGAAATGAGTGTTCAAGCTTGGCTTGATTTATTTTTTATGAGCTTGAGCTTGTTCGAAGCTTGGCTTGAGCTTGGTTCATCTAGATGTTATTAAGCTATCAATTCAAGCTTGGCTTAAACTTAGTTCGAGCTTGGTTGATTTAGATGTTATCAAACTCTCAATTCAAGGTTGCTTGATTGTTTGAAACTTTTAGTTGTTTGATTGGTTATTGAGTTTGATAATTTAAATTTATTTATTTTATTTTATTTTATTATTTATTTAGCATATTGAAAATAGTTTTATTAATGAATATGGTTCGTGAACAATGTTCACGAACGTTAACGAGCTGAACACATATGTGTTCAAGATTATTTATTTAGCTTAATGAGTTGTTCAAACTTGTTTGTTTAATTAATCTTATATATATTGAACGACCATAAATAAGCTCTTACCAAGCCGAACACAAAACTTGTTCACGAACGTTTGGTTCATTTATAGCCCTATGTGTATTTATGTTGTTGTTTTATCGGTAAATTAGAGATAAATTCTCAATCACAAATCTAATTTTGTATAAAGTTCTCATATCTAAAAAATTTTTATTTCCACTCTTACATGTAAAATTTTATTTGCTTCAACTTGGTCATACAAAAAGTCTAAAAACGAGTATAATTTCTGCTAAATTTAATAATTTAAACTATAATCGATTATATTTTCTATTAAATTGAGCATGATTTTTTTCGTACTTAATATAATTTCTCCTAAATTCAGCATCATTCAAAGAAATCTATTATATTTTATATCCGTACTATTTAAAGAAAATCTAGTATATTTTTCATCAAATTGAAGTGGAAAAAAGTCATGCTCAATTTAATAAAAAATATATTAGATTTTAATTTAATATATTGAATTTAAGAAAAATTATATGTATTTTTAGATTTTTATATTTAAGAATAGTAAGAATAATTAGATAAATTATATTAGTATCTTGATTAGGGAGTGAAAATAAAGATTTTTATTTGTGATTGGAATCTGCATATAAATTTTTCCATGATTTATTGATCGATATTATATTAGTTTATTTTGGACATCGTATATATATTTAGACCATCTCCAACCGGTGTCCTTTTACACCATTTTGGTATAAAAAGGCCACCAAATCTCCTCCAATGGAGACCCCAAAACTTGCATCAAAATGGTGCAAGTACAGATTTTTTTAAATATAATATATTATAATATTAAATTTATATTTAAAATATTCTTAAATATTATAAATTAATATTATTTATAATATGATCAAGGTGAAGTCTCGTCGGCTATAGATGTTGATACAACAATAGATGATAATACCCGATTTCAATAGTTTATTGCTAGATATGAAGGAATAAAAAATAAAAATGCTCTCTTTGCCCTTAGAAATGCATTAATTGAGGATTTGTGAGAACAATTTGGTAATTTTGATAATTAAGGTTCATAATGATGTATTAGTAATGAAGTGTTATTTGTTTTGTGAAAATATTTAAAAAAAATTATCTAAATTGTTTATGATTGTGTATTATCTTTAAATATTAAATAGTAGTATGTTTATTAAATTATTTCTAACAAAATTACAAAATACTAAATTTTAATTTTCTTGTAACTAAAAATATAATATCATAAAAAATAGTTATATGTACAATAAATTTTTTAATTTTAATAGTAATTATTATTGTAATAAAAATATTTAATAAATTAATATGTATGTTAATAATAAATTATAAGATGGAAAAATAGGATATTTTAAAGATTTTTTTTTTTTTTATGTAGGAAATGACATCAAATTGATGTTGAAAGTGCATTAAAATAGACTTTGTAATTTGTAATTGGAGAGGGTCTTGGTAACCCTAAATCCTATGAATCTTACGAGGTATCCACACCGCGCGATGAACTCAGATAGTTCCTTTACCCCACTACGAGTATAACTGGCTCACGGCTGCCGCTCCGAAAGACAGTTGCTAAAAAACCTCGTGCCTTCGCCATGGAACCTCCACTGGAGATGGAGTCGGCGGTCGGCGGTGAGAGTGTCGGGGTTTCCGTATTCGAGGGCGCCGCCTGTCCGGGACCGGAGGATTTGGTGGCCAGAGCAATAGCCCCTGTAAAATCCCAGTACTTGCGTGCTCCTCCTCCCAGGTCTGGCTCTCTTGGCAGTGAAGTCGTCGACAACGCCAACGAGAAGAGCAGTGTTCCGAAGGTAGTCGTTACCAAGGAAAAGAAATCCCGGCGGCAGCTCAAGAGAGAACGAAAGCAGGTTGCTTTTTTTGTTGCTATTCTTGGCATACGATTTGCTTGGTCTCCTGAGTTCTGACTATACTAATAGAATAGAATGGTTTTGTGACCACGTTCCAGTGTATAATTGATACGTAGAATTATTTGAATTTTCGAACGAGAATGCTTTCAATAAAGAAGCGATTGCCATTTCACCTTCATCAACTAATGTTTTGCAAATATTTGTGTGCTTCACCTCCTCTCGTGCAAGAATAGAATCTAACTTGAAAAAAATAATATTATTTAGAAATAAAAGACCAACCTGTGTTTCTTGCAATTCTAACGACCATACTGATTTCTTTGTGCTTTGTCTATGATTATACATTCAAACCATTTATATGCCTTAGTTCAAAAGGTATTTTATTGCTTATTACTATTATTTCCTCATCTCGTGTTTGAAGCATATGAGTTATTATCTCCTTTTTTTCCCTAATCCGTCAATAAAGTTTCTCTCCATTTGAATCAGGTTATTGGAATATCTTGACTTGAATATTGTTTCCACTTGTTTAGGTTTTTGACTTTTTTCTTCTTTTGCCCTTTCAATGATTATTCTCACATGACATGACTTAATCTACTTAAAAGTCATTTTCCATTTTCAACTTGTGTGTCAAGAAGTTACACACTTATTTTTGCTGTGAATATTTTGTGTTAGACTTTAAAGATATGTCTGGGAATACGTGCATTTTATTTTGTCTTTATATATGATGGTACACAAAGTGCCTAGATTTCTCATCAAAACTAGATTGCTGTTGATGTATGATTACTCACCTTTAGATATTGTTTTCTCCTATAATAAGCCCATCGTTTTTTTACGAGAAAAAAAAAATCTTTTGCAGTCAGAAGTGTTGGTTCCTCCCTTCTTATTAAGGTTTATTATGGGATTTTATCTTTGATAAAAGATTAAGTTACCAGTTCATATTTGATATACTATTTGAGCGAGTAGTTTTAACATGCCAATTTGATGATCCGAAATCATGTGGATTGGACTCAAGGGTAGGTAGCCTCGATCAAGACAAAGCTTAGTTGATAAACATCATGGATCAATTGTGGAGCCAAGCATGGAGTCAGAGTTGAATTCAGAACTCGAAAATAGTTATCGAGCTTGGATAAAGATCCGAAGACATGCTACCATGTATTGTGTTTGATGTTGTACTTTTGGGTTTGTTTTGAGTAAATCAATTGCATTAAGATATATATGAGTCTCTAACTAGAGTCGTTACTTAGGGGTCATCTTGTTTCAAACTTCCACACTTGTGGAAACTCCATTAGTTTGGGTTAATGTTATTCATCCTCGTGAGGTTTCATTGTTGACTTGTAGACAGTGTTTCTTGTAAAGGGGTAGTTTAGTGGATTTGTGAGTAGTAATGCACCTTATACGACGTAGGTTGTGGAGTATTTGAACCATGTTATATATTTGCATTAGCATTATTAATTTTATCTCACACTTTTGTACCCACATTTATCACATTTATACTTGTTACACACACTTGCTGCTAACATTTAATTGAGATGTGTTTAAAAATTTAGGGCTGTCTATCAAACCCCTCTCTCTTCTAGCTGGGCAATTAGGATCCAACAAGAGTAACAGCTCATTCAATATAATTTCAAACCACTAGACATTATTTTAAAAATCATTAAGCACTCTTTAGTATTTGCACCTCTATTTATATCAAACAGTCTGAATCTTAACTGGGGATGGAGCTGGATTCTGTGTTCTAGGAGAGGGAAATTCTGACTTGTCATCATGCATAATTTGCTTCAACCATTGCTTGACTAAGGCTTACCACTATGATTCAGTAAGAAAGTAGATAGAAACTGACAAACTGCTGCATAAAGAACAGGTAAATCTATCCAAGGAAATGTTATATGAGTAGCAGGATGTAAAGTGGAATGCTGTTATGAAGTATGTGTGTGTCCTAGGTTGAAACCTAGGCAAACTAGTGGGCAAGTTAAACATGGAAGTTGGAGTGCCTAAGTTGATGTGGTTGTTACTTTGCTAATCTAAATAGAAGGAGATGTAATGGTGGAGTCTGGAGAGGATAAAGAGCTCGTGTACTTGCAGGTGGAATTTAGAGATGCAAAATTTGAATGGGGAAGAAAGAGTCATAGTGCCCACAGACTTTTGGATAATGAATAACAAAAGAAGAGTATCTTCTTTTTTTTTTTTTTAAAAAAAAAGAAAGAGGATACTATCACAAGAGTCAAAGTTGCACTGTGAAACAAGGTCACAATGGCCACAACCTTTTGGGTAAGGACTATTTTGAAAAAGACAACGAATAGAACAAGTGCTTATCATATCCTAACCTTAACACATTAGCTAAATAGAAACAATTGAACAGCCCAAGTCTGAGGGGAAAATGATACTGACAAGAAATCAAATATGAGAATGGATTTTGTCTACTAAGCAAAAGAAGGTAATAAATAATGAGAAAACATGAAGGTGCCTTATGTTTAGTTTGCATTTTGGTTTGAAGTGAATAACAGACACCACCGCAAAGTTGTTAATGAACATAAGCTACATAGGTTCCTGCAACTGCAGTGAATCAAGTGCATCACTTATATTGATTTTTTATATACAAACAAATCTATGGAATTTCAACATCTGTAAAAAAAAATATACAAGAATTATCCCAAACTTTTCTTAGAAGCACCCAAAAACATTACTTTTTTATTAGTTATTTGAAATTAAAACTTTCATGGAAGTGTATAATACAAAAGATTTTGTTGAGGTGTAGTTTTCAAATGTAGTAGAATGAGGATGCAAGGAACTAGTCGAAGTAACATTATTTAAAAGTTCTTTTGAGCTTTTCCTCCAATTAGTGGACTGATTTCTTGAGTTTCTGCCCCCAGCAAGCTTCTTTTTGAGGATGGAGCTATCTCTTTGCTTTCACAAAACTTTCAATTATTTTTCAAACAAAAATAGCTATAGCCTACATTTTTAAATCCTCAAGGTTCTGGCTATCATGTGCAGTGATCTTTAGTGTTATGTGCCATCACACAGACTTTTCTTAATTCGCTTCAACCTATGTACATGCATAGTTGATAACTTTTTTTTTATTCTGTATTGTTATACCTGAAAGTAATTATTTTTTTTTGAAAAAAATTGTAGGAGCAAGAGTCTGCAAAAAAAATTTGTCCTGAAATTGCCAAAACTGGAAATATTGGTGCCTGCCGTTATAATGATAATTGTCGCTTTAGTCATGATTTGGATGCATATTTGGCAGAGGTAGTATCTTCTCAGGGATCATTTTCCATTCTACTACTGGTTAATTGCTGAAGAATACTTGTTCTATGCTGTGCTGCAGAAATCACCGGATTTGGAAGGGATTTGTCCATTCATTAATGTTGATGAAACATGTCCCTATGGGATAACTTGTAGATATTCAAATACTCACAAACAATGCACATCATTAAAGCCCAATTCATCTGCTAAGAGGAGCTCTGAGGTTAATTGTCTAAATAAAGATCTGCAGAAGCTATTGTGGAAGGACAAAGTTAGTTTTCCTAAGGCAGATTTTCAGCTCCAGCTCCTTGGTCTAAAGGTAGGTGGAAACTCCAAAGGTCCTTAATGAAATGTAAATTTAGAAGTCATCAATCACAAACCCTTGCTTGTATTTACCTCAAAAGATGCCTCTTCTTTTGCCTTTGCTATGCTATGCCAAATTATCATCTCTCTCTCTCTCTCAATAGAGATTTCAACCAACTTCACACCTACTAAGACATTATATATAACTTTCATTTATATTCCATGGATTAATAGGCACATTTGGTTCCAAATATATAGCTTTGGGAAAATTATATCTTTTTTGAAACATCATCCAGCAATCTCATTTTGGCCTAAAATTGAGCCAAATGTCATTCTTGACCCCATGGAACTCTTTGGATCTCCTATCTAAAAAATAAATGGTTCTTGCAGATCATCAGCAATTCTGTTTAAATAGGAAACATGGCAAAACAGGGGGCCTTTTGGTGCACTCTTCTGATATTTCCATGAAATAAGTGCTCTTCTTGTAAATATCCCAGTTACAAAGTATTTATTGCTTGAAACATCTTTATTATTCTATATAAGCAACTAGTAACAGAATTTCATTCATAGTAAGAAGTAAACTTTGCGCAACGATAAAGTTGCCTCCATGTGACCCGGAGGTCACGGGTTCGAGTTGCGGAAATAACCTTTTGCAATGCAGGGTAAGACCGCGTACAATAGACCTAATGTGGCCCGATCCTTCCCCGCAACCACCCTTTTTAGCAAGAAGTAAACTGAAAGACTGACATTCAGACCATTGCAGGACAGTATTCTTATTTAATACTTTAATATTAGTGACTTTCTCAAGATCAAAGAACATACCAAAGCTAATTTTCCTTTTGTAGTTATGAATTCAAGTTAATATAGGTTATTACATAAATATCTTCACCACCTCCTATCTCCCCATAAATGCCTTTGATATGTTCTGACATTGGACCCGAAACTAGTTAACCAAGCTCAACTACTCATCTTTGTAAAAAAAAAACTGAGTTTCACCTTAATCTATTTTTTTAATTCATGTTCAAATTATTTAAAAACAGAATCATGGTAATTTCCTCTTTCACTTGCCATTAATTCTTCCATGCAGGTGGGTAAGAGTAGACATATGAATTCAGAAGCTGATATTGTTAAAGACCATCAGGAAGCTGATAACAAACAAGTGCTTTGCAGCTCTGAATTTACACAAGACTGTTCTCCAATGTATATAGAAAATGAATGTTTGGGGAGTGATTTTATTTCTGAGGACCCCTCCAGACTCTTGAAGAAGCCAAAGAGTAAATATGATGAGAGCAACTTTGAATCAGATATTAGTCATGGTATGCTCTATGATTCATTTTGTATAATTCTATTGTGTTGAATTTCCTTTTTCCCAATCGGTACTAACGGTTTATTTGCTGATTGAAAAATGTGGGCAGGAACAAACCTTGAAAAAGAGAAAATTCAAGATGGTCAAGATTGTAGCTTACATAATGGACAGGAAAGTGTTTCATCTGACTGCTTGTGTTCTGAAGTTGAAAGTCTGAAACCACATGCTAGGGAAAGAAAGCTCATTGACTTCAGAGGGAAGCTATACCTCGCCCCCCTAACCACAGTTGGGAATCTTCCCTTCAGAAGGATATGCAAGGGTTTGGGAGCAGATATTACATGTGGGGAAATGGCTATGTGTACAAATCTCTTGCAGGTATGCTGTCAAAACTCAAAACTGTGGTGGCCCAAATCATTATCTTTATCCAGTTTTGGTAGTCCCTACTATTTGAGCATGCAACATGAATTATCCTCTATTTTTTTTTTATACAAAGCTATTTTTACTATAATGTTGGTATCTTAAATCACTTATTATTTTACATTGATGCTTGCATTGTTTTTTTTTCATCACTCACACTTTTAATTTTAGTCAATTCAATTTAATCTCGCTATAGTATCGATGGGTCATGTTTGAAAATATCTATAATATTCGAACCTATTTTTCTCATTTTATCATTGCTTGTAGCTACGTCTAATTACTTTTGGATGGTAACACTTTTGTGTTCATATTTTCTAATAACTTCACACATCTATTTTAGCATTTTTCATCTCTGCTAGATTATCTTTTTTGTATTAATATTTTCTAATTGACTAAAATTGATTGATAAAGTACGGTGAATTATATGACTATCATATAATCCTCTAGCCCAAGGGATGTTATAATCACCTAAGAATCTAGAAATTCCTTCTCTCTTTTTTTCCCTTTCAATCATCAATTCAATTTCAAATACCAACATTATTCATAGACACATTTTATGGAGCTCCCTTCTATTGCCCATCATAAGGATGACAATGGGGTGAGGTAGTGAGAGGTATGGGATGTATGCTTCCTCCAAATCCTTATCTTATCCTGTTTTTCATGTAGGTCAAAGTTAGATATGGTAATAAAATCTAAATTAAATACTTATACATATATATATATATATATATATATATATATATATATATATATATATATATATATCACTTTACCTCGTTTTGTATATGTAGGATATATTTTATTTCATCCCCTTTTAAAATTACAGGATGGGACGACCTTAATTAAAGAACCCTCGAAAGCTACAGAGAAGGATGTTGTCCCAAGGACATTTCCACTCCCACGTCAAGAACCTAAACTGTCATCGTTGATGATTGATCCCAATTTTATCGCAAAACTTGTTGCAGCTAAAGTTATAGGTTATCATCGTCCCCAACTGCCATATTGCCAACCCTCAGATATTACACTGTTAATATTGAGGCTATCCGCTTTGCAATTAGTATTATTATTAAACATTACCTAACTCAAAAGCTCTGTGATGACTGATGCGCAGGTTGACACTGAGGTCAACATGATGACTCCAATTATTGTTGCATGTTTCACCGCTTTATATTCAAAGCTATGAACCATTCATAAACAATTTCAAAATTATGCAAACCGATTTCAAGCCCCTTCTATGCAAAGGAGATTGAGTTGCCTCTGCCTTTTGCAAATGCAATACAAAATTTTGGTGTCTTCACACCACATGGAATACAGCAAAACTACCTTCGCATTCCAGTATACGCTGAGAATGTACAGAGAAGGATGATCCACCTGGTTTTGGGATGCGGGTCCTTACGAAGCATATGTTCTGTAATTGAAATCACTTGGAATACCTGTCAAGTCAGTTGATACCCAATTGAAGACTGGCTCTCCTTGGTGGACTTATAATTACCAGCTCTACCATGATCATTATGATCTACGTTGCATATTTCCTCCGAGTAACTACAGCGATCACACCTGCATACTGGCTAGCATGTTCTTGGGTACTATTGGCAATCCGCCTTCTCCGACTCAGATCATGACTCATTTGTCTAATGACGCATATGCTCCCGGATGGTTACCAGTTCAGAGCCTTTGCTGCCCTGTGCCACGCTCCCCGCGAAGAGTGGAACTAATAGTTGCTCTTGAAATGAGCACCTTTTGATGTAGTTGCAAACTTACTTTCATTTTGCTACTTTATTATCAAATTGTAATGCTTGCATTTTGAATTCATAGAAGACTGTTTTTGTTTTTGATTATGGTGTAACAACTCACTGGAAGTTATTAATCATGAGAAGCAAATTGCCATCCCTACAACCAATATGTGACCATCACAAGTCTTAAAGTTTTTTCTCCTAATTTATTTTTCTTCCTCCCAAATCATCTTCTTACTCAAGTCCTCCTCCTCATCTGCATTAGTCACAGTGTTGCTGCCTTTAAGGTCCTGACCCTGTTGCTACATTTGAGGTTTTGTACCAGATTGTCAATCTGGTGTTGCCTTCTTGCTCAATGTGATCACGATGTTACTATGCTTCACTAGTAGCATCACCCTTATTGTGTGCTTTGTATAGCTAGGAATGCCCTCCATGTTGGTGGCCAAAGTGTGCTCTAGGTGATCTCATCAACATTGAGCAGGTGCTTACGGGCATGCCATTGACAAGGCTGTACTGCTGAACATGATGTTGAGGTGATCCTGGTTGGTAAGGGTGGTTTCAACAGTGCGTACCACCTCAAGCTCAATAGAGATGTCATTGGGGATGGAGGCATTTCTGGTGGCTCCAAGGTCATGGTTGGTGAAGAGCCTCTCATTACACGCCCCAAGGCTGCTCATTCCGCAAGTGCTATAGAAGGAAGATAATTTGGAGGAGAAAAATAAATTAGGAAAAAAATCTTTAAGATTTGGGATAGGTCTGCGTTAACTTATGGAGGCACCCTCCATAAGATAATGTATGGAGATTTCAGAGAATGTGTCCCACTATTCACCTAATCACTTTATTCTAGTAATGATTCTACCATATCAGTTGAGGCCAACTGTTCAGTTTGAGACCATATTTCAGTTGTTTGTGTTCAATAGATGCCGGCGCAATATGCGAATAGTATATTGGGTTACAGAGTTTACAAAAAGAAAACAAAAGGAGTGAATTAATCTAATAACACAATAGGGAATTTTGTTTTGGAATGAAGCCATACTACCTAGCTTCATCACATAGCATTTTAAGCAGAATTTTCTTCAAGTTCATAGATTTCCAATATGATAGGAAATTACAGCTTTGTTGCTGTTTGATTTTTCTCGTATTATGTTATATTCAAATGTATGACTAAGTACTTAATTTGAAAAGGCCGGTAGCCTGGTATAAATTGGATTGACCCACTAATAACTCAGGGCCCAAAAGCTTAAGCTTCTTGAAATGGCCTAATTTATAGATCAACTGATTTAGAATGAATATCCAGATGGCCTGTATGTTGTGGTAATGATTTGTTTATTGTAATTGTTTTTGGTTTGAAGTGTGATTTGAATTAGAAAATTCAACAGGAGAAACCATGAAAATCAATCATTCGTAAATATTTCAGTTAGCATCTTCTTGCCAAATTGTAATCAGATAGGGACCTTTTTCTACAAGCTTGAATTTTCCCCTTTATATACTGAAATATTTTGTTGTATCAGGGACAGGCTTCAGAGTGGGCACTGCTGAGGCGGCACTTGTCGGAGGATACTTTTGGTGTACAAATTTGTGGTGCTTATCCTGATACTGTGGCACGTACTATTGAGCTCATCGATCGCGAATGCACAGTTGACTTTTTTGACATCAATATGGGATGCCCAATTGATGTTGTCGTAAACAAAGGTGCTGGATCTGCTCTAATCATGAAACCAATGAGAATGAAGAGCATTATTCAAGCTGCTGCGTCCACAGTTTTGACACCTTTGACAGTGAAGGTATACAAACCTTGTACTTTCAAGTAATTTCTGTACTATTGTTTTGTAATAACTTATTTAATTTTGTTTTTATTATGTATACTATAGCACTTCTTTTTGAAATTCTGATATAGTTATCGAAATACAAAACTGGACAGAGCATCAACCTATCCAAGTTCCATTTCATTGGTTCATCAACAATTGGACTGATCTGTTGGATTGGCATATATATTAAATATATCAAGGAAAATTTCTACAGGCTTCACTATCTATTTCAACTACTGTTTTTGTAGAGAACAACTCTAAAGTTTAGAAGAGTTGAATTTTTTAAAAGAAGATGAAGAAGAAGACGGAGATCTTAACTTGGAGAGGAGAAGAAATTTGTAGCCTCCAACAACTATTTCAACAGCTATGTTGAAAGGAAACAACTATAATGTTTAGAGGATATGAGAACTAGAGATGAGAAGAAGATAAAGATCTGCCTTGTATAGGAGAAGAAATTTTCAGCCTCCGATAACTATTTTTTAAATAACTGATTTTAAAGGGAAACATTAGAGGAGATGAGAATTGGAGAAACATTACTTTGAAGTGGAGAAGAAATCACAGTAGTAGGATGAAGAAGATGATGAAATCATTGCATACAACCTCAATCCTCATTTTCATCTGCTGCCAGTTGGCATGAGACAAGAGACTAGAGGATTTCACATGAGATTTGAGGGAGGATTAGGTGATAGCGGACTAAGTTAACCTTTGCTATTAAGGTAAAGCTGTTTTTGACAAATCTGGTCCATTTAGTTCTTCTAAACTGCCCACACCTTTCACTTCATTTGCCTAACTTTTATGTGCAATCCGCCTGGGCCTTTTAGAATGGCTGCATATAGAGGACCAAATATAGGGTATGTGAATTGGATCCCTATTCAAAATGCTCAAGTGGCTATTGAGATTGATTTTTAGAATAATACACTTAATATATCTAGGAGACAACTTTTCTTTGGTAGGAGATAATAGATGAACAACATAAGTACAACAAAATGATCCTGGTGCATTCAAAAAGAATGGTAAAGCAGATCTAACCATGAAGAATAGAGGAAGATAATATTTGAGGTGGTAATATACATGGTATCTCTATCATGTGTATTTTTTTTAACAACCCCTTTTTTGCTGGGGCATCTGATAACTAGATAGCTGTGAAAGAATGTTCTAACTAGAAAAGAAAGACTTGAAAGTACGGTAGAAATATTCTAAACATTCTCACTAAAAATCCTAATGCACAAGATGTGAAAAGTTTCAGAACATTCTTTCAGTAAGAAAAACTGTCATTCTAGAGTAAGACATAGTCATCAGATGGGTCATTCTAGAGTAGGACATAGTCATCAGAATGTATCAAAATATTTAATCCAAGTTTTGAGTGGACACGACTAGGATGTAGTCATCAACATGTATCAAAGAAAATGGTGCATAAGCATGCTTATGGACACAACTAGGGAATAAAGACTGGACACTTAAAATTCATTAGCTTCGCGAAACCAATATTTTGCCAGGTATGTAGATTTTTGGATTGCCCCACCAACAATGGATCTGAAGAGATGTTCAGAACAAGTGCAGACAGAGGTGGAGATATAGCTTGCGGGTAAAATCCTCAAGACTTGTGCTCTATGCCAACACTCTTCTTGGTTCATGGAGTTGAGACTTGTGTTCTATGCCAATACCCTTCTCCGTTCATGGATCTGGAAACAGAGTTGCTATTTAGCAATTTAGTGTTGTTACTAACAATAAATTCAAAGGAAATTCAAGTTTGTAGGGGGGAAGTGATAATGATGAAGCAATATGGTCCTACCCAATGTCTTTTATGAGTGTGAGAGGCCCTTTGCAAGCATGACACTGATAGTAGATGCCGGTGACGTAATACTAAAGAAAGGATTGTTGTTATCAGATATGTGTTCAGAAGTTCCTGAATTGAGGATTTAGGTAGATGGCTCAAAGTACGTGCTAGGAAAATAGTGAAATTATCTCCATGAGTTAAGAGGGATGGAGAAATGAGTGGGGGTGTCGATTGTAGCTGGAGCTGGAGTTTCCGAGCTTACTCTTTAACAGAGATGAAGACAGTGTAGCTGGCATTGGATGACTAACTAGTGGTCCATCATTTAACATTGGATCTGACTGAACCACGTGAGAGATGTGTCCTTCAAATATTCTCATTCCCATAATGGATGCCCATCTCTGGATCTGCCCTGGATGCCTCTACCAGACCCTTCTAACTCTGGATGAACTACAAGAGCAGAATGGTCCATTCTAGCTCAAACTGTGGGGCAGAAGTAATAGAGTCGTGTAACATCTTCATATAAGTATCTGATAGTGAGGGAATAGATGTTTCTCCAAGAATCTGCCTGCATTGGCTCAAGTTCAGTGTGCAGTCTGAAGAAACATAATAGCAATAAACTTATCATCATGAGTTGAGCATCCAATTGACACAGTGGAGAGCTGAAGTAAATGTCTGTAATCAGTAGCAAAAGCTTGAAACTGACCCAGATAGGTAATCATTCTATTTCAGATTGACGAAATAGGAAGAGATTCTCAATCACCTTGTAAGTGCGACAGATATCAACAAAGCACAAATCATGTGCATTGAAAGAAAAGAAGCATTGAAAGATGCTCATAAGATTTGGATCAATGGCTTGCCAAAGCAGAGCCGATAATTGTCCGTCAGTCCTCGCTTGTTCAGCTCTGTCTCACTATCTGACTTAAGAATATTGGCAGCTCATGTGATCAGATGTGTTAATTACCCTTGATCTATGAACCAAACCCTGATTGTTGCAACCCAGGATCCATAGTTATTCCCATTTAGTTTCTCAATGGTAATAAGAAAAGAACCTGCAAAGAATAGAGTTGATAAAGTTGGAATTCTTGAGGATGAAGGGATGGTGAGGTGGTTGAGGAATACAACCTTGTGGGGACTGAAATCCAATTCCAGCAGCCACGCAAAGCTGAGAACAATCACTTGGAAATATAGGAAGAAGCAACATGAAGAATACTGCAGATTAAAGGGAGAATACTAGTAGCAAAGTGAAGAACAATAGCAAATCTGTATATGGACAACATCAAACTGCAGATGCTACAGGGAAATCGACAACAAAATGCTCCTCCTGTATCTTCTGCTCTTTTGGTTCAGATGAAGCAAGAACCCAAGACAGAACTGTCCAGATGAGGAAATTAAGAGGATGAGCTATCAGCTCCAGTGATGAGGAAGAATTAGCTGATCGAAGGAGGTGAAGAACAATTGGATGTTTGTAATGGCTCCATGCAATTCATAACTTAGCAGAATTTAGAGTGTGGTTCTATGATCTCAAAATTTTATAGAAACACCTAAGATTGAGTTGAATCACCTAAAAGGTGGAGAGAGGAGCTGGAAGGTGGCACACTACCATATGGGGTGCTCTACCTTTGCTTCTGTTGACAGGAACTATGTAAGTTAGAAAGGTCAGAAAGGGGTGGTGTTGGGACACGAGAGGAGAGTTCCCCAAGATTCTAGCTCGGCCATCTGCTGCTAGTAGGAAGCAGGAAGAGCTGAGGAGGGAGAGAAGTTGAAGGTGAGCTTCTATTGACAAGGATTAGGAAGAGGGATCATACGCTGATAGATGATGCTGACTGATATAATGATATTCTAATGGTGAGGCCAGATGTGCCATCTGTGATGAGGGTAGGGGGCCACTCAGGAGTGAAACTCTTGTTGGAGAAGGAAGGATGAACAAGAGGGGTGATGGTAGAACAAATTCTTGCAAAACCATTTTCTGAATTACTATTAGGCTAGTGACTGATTCAACATGCTTTTACTGGTTTTGTAAAAACATTTCCTCTCTTATAATAAAAGTGATCTATTGATGGGCGATTACAGTTTTTCTTAATCCAATTGCCTGATCTGGTCTTGTTCATGTAATTACAGTGCTAGCTTAACTTCTTCATAATTATATGGTAACATAAGAGGGTATGGTCCCTGATTTGCAGTATATTTATGATGTTCTAGGTAAGAACAGGCTATTTTGAAGGGAGAAATCGCATTGATTCTCTAGTATCAGATATAGGCAAATGGGGAGCCTGTGTGTTGACTATACATGGTCGATCACGACAACAACGATATAGCAAGCTTGCTGATTGGGATTACATCTATGAATGTGCTAGAAAAGCCCCAGATGATCTGCAAATTTTAGGGAATGGTGACATTTTCTCATATACTGACTGGATCAAGCGTACATCTGACTGCCCTCCACTTGCATCCGGAATGATTGGTAGAGCTGCTCTAATAAAGGTTTCTCCTTGCCTACCATTTTTCATATTAACTTCTAAAATTTTGAATTGTTTATGGTATTTAATTTGAAACTATTTTCTTATTTGGTAGTCATGTCTTTCATGCATCACTAATTTCTGTTCTTTGTCCTAAGTAACAGCCTTGGATATTTACTGAGATTAAGGAACAAAGACATTGGGATATTACATCTGGAGAGAGATTTAATATTCTAAAAGATTTTGTACAATTTGGCCTGCAACATTGGGGCTCTGATGCTAAAGGTATGTTCATTGAGGCATTAAATAAGAAGTAGGCTATTATCCAATTTTCAAGAGACATTGGCAATACTTCTATATTACATTCATAGTTTCTGTTGCTCAGAAAGTGGTTGTGTATAGGTACCACGGCAGTGTTTTTGTGTTTTGACAAGGAAACTTATATGCCTGTACATGCACACACGTTTGAAATGGACATACTGTTAGAAATGGATACAAGTACAAACTTCATTCCCTACATAAGTATATGGTAATGGAAGTGTATATAAGCCCGTATAGATAGCAAATTTTGTTTGAAATTACATCATAATTTCTATATATGAAAATTCTGAGTGCTATATTTTGACTAAACTAACACAGTCCATGTAGAGTAATTCTTGTTCCAAACTACATCATAGTTTCTGTAAATGAAAATTCTCAAGTATTATAATTCTAATAAACTAACACCCAATTCAAAAATTACAAATGCAGTTGATGATGAAATGATATTGCTGAAGGACATTTAAGTAAACATGTAAAACAGTCTGAGTTATATAGTGGCGAACGTTACTATATGATTAGACTGATTAATTATGATGGATTATTAACATGACTGGTCTATTCTATGCTAGCAACATCACTGTCTTCTAGATGTTTATTTATGACGGTTTAATCTGTTGGATATTGGAGCCTTAATGGACCAATATTGGTTTTATGGGAAAATCGGAATGCCATCAATAGATAGAAGTCATAATTGACTTCAAAATTGAAATCTACGTTTCGCGTAGATAGATTTAGACTATTAATTTGCTCAAAACCGATTAAAGGTGAATGAGAAATTAATTGTTTAAAGTCGGCCCAAATAAACATTAATTACTCATTAATGATATATAAGGAAATGCATGGGAGAATAGTCCCACATCGGAAATTTTCGATGTGCATTCTTTGCTTATTAATGATGCTGTGTTAATGGAGTTAACTCAGAAAAAAAAGGACAGGTGCTCGCACCTGTGAGCCCGCCACCCGCCACGTGCGCAATGGGCGCTTTGTAGGCGCACTTTGCACTTGGGGCAAACGGATGGCTACCGTTGATCAAAGAGGTGACTGGACTGTTGATTGGGGCAAACGGATGGCTACCGTTGATCAAAGAGGTATGATGGATCGCCGGTGATGCGATCTGGAGCTTTGGATCGCGAAGAGTCACGATCTGACCACTTGGGAGGAGACTTGATCTGAAGCGTTAGATCGAATGGATCAGTAGATTCAGATCCGATGGCTGATGACAATAGGCGAGATCTGAGGGTCACAACTCTTCAGATCTGATGGATGAGATTAAAGTGGGATATATGAAGGGTTATAACTCTTCAGAATGGACGATCCAGATCGATCTAGCCCAAAGAACACACCCAAAAGGCATTCAACCTCTTCATTTGGTATAAATTGAACCCTCTAGATGTTGGAAAATTCATTCGAATCATCGAATTCATCTATTCTACTCTCTCTTGAGCATTCATCTCATCTTGTGCATAAAGAGTCCAAAAAGCCTACGAGAAGGTTCGCTGGTCTCGGAATTCGGAGTGCTACGATTCCGAGACGTTCGTCGTTGTATCTTGGGAATGAATTGCTGCTATCCGTTAGCACCGTAGCGGAGCAATATCGTTTACGGAGATAGTGTCGAACACTAGCCTCGATGATCCATATCAGTTTGCGCACTCCGGGAGATACCGTTCCCAACATAATCAACATTTTCTGATTTGTTATTATCTTTTGTTATTTATCTTTTAGATTATTGTATAAAAATATTTACCTGTGCATTTCATGGGTATATACAATTGAATCAAGTTTTAAGGTGAAACAAATCACTAAATCAACTATTGTAAGAATTTTTTGTTTCCCCTTTCATTTATCTTCTGTATAAACTCTGATGCTGGATTTTTCTTTTCCTTTGTTCAGTTGATTCATATTATGATTACATCCTCAAATTTGAAACCCTTGTAGGTGTGGAGACAACACGGCATTTCTTGTTGGAATGGCTTAGTTACACATGCCGCTATGTACCAGTAGGTCTGTTAGAAATCATTCCCCAACGTATAAACTGGAGACCACCTAGCTACTATGGACGAGATGATCTCGAGACCTTAATGGCATCTGATTCAGCTGCTGACTGGGTATGGATAATTGTTAACGTGCATCTAGCTGAAAGAAGATGTTTGATTGTTTACCGTGGTTAGTTTGGTAACAATGCAGATTCGGATAACTGAGATGTTACTTGGAAAAGTTCCTGAAGGCTTTAGTTTTGCACCTAAACACAAGTCTAACGCATATGACCGCGCTGAAAATGGCTAACGCATGAGGTTAGCATTTTTCTTCTTTGTCTTCTGAATTGCATATATAACCCAGTTATAAGTTGATCTTGCGATAATTCGATGTGGATGAAAATATCTGATGTTAGCCGACCCCACCTAGTGGGATAAAATTTGGTTGTTGTATGAAAATATCTGATGTGGATAAGTTGATCTTGTAACATTACAGCACACAAAGCATTCAAGATCTCGGTGTTGGCACAGTATATGTATGTTAGTTTCTTGATTGTTCTCCTGTTGCTACTATAAGAATGCACACGCAAGTTTTAAGGGAATGGGAAAAGAGTAACTGTCAAATTTCCAATGACCGGTTGGAGCGTTTGCCTGTACCGGATCACCTTTCAACTCTTCTATTTACAATGTAACTCAGAATATGTGCATTGCTAATGTTAGTACTATTTATTTTACGACATTGAAATCATTTGTTTTCTAATGAGGTTCAAGATATCATGACTTTTACTTGCAGAAATTATTCAAGAGATTAATAAAAGTATTTGGTGATAATTGTATTGCCTTATGTGGGTCTGATTTAATTCGTTCTGTAAGCATCAATGCTAACCATCCATGTAAATTATTAATGCCTTGTCTATTATGTTATGCTATGAAATAGAAATGTGCAATTTACTTGTTTACATAAATGCATATTTTTCCTTCCTCTCTTTTAAGTAGTGCCGGTCGTTGTCTATGACTGATGTGAAGATAAAAAGAGCGGAGAGAATGGAATGGTGGAAAGAGACAAGCGACGAGGAGTTAAGAATCAATGGAGCCAATAGCCCACTTTATGCGACTTATTCATTTAATGGATGAACAGGAAAGACAAAACCAAAAAGAGGTATACTGGGGACTTAAAGAGTCTGTTATTGCTCTTGATCAGAGATGATCATTGGACAAACAAAATTAAAATTCGCCACTTCTTTGCACGTGTGTGCGTGGGCACAACTTGAGCTGTTAGTATACTTGGCCACCAATTACTTGAGCAAGTGTGCTTGTGCTCCGACGAGCACATTGTGCACATATGCTTTGGCACAACTCCCTTGAGCCAGCCCTCCACGCCTTTGCCATAACTTTGTTTATCTAGTTTAGTTTGTTCCTCTCAGGTCGCAAGAGGTGATAAACCTTGAATCCTTGATCAATCAATCCCCTCATTCGACCTCAGCCCATCGATCTGAGTCCAAACCGATCGTCTCACCGGTTTAGTCCAGTCTCATCGACGCACTCATTCACCGGACTCATTTATATTTAGGAATAACCATTCTATCCTAATTCAGTGGGCCTGTACAGGGAATAAAAAGGTTGAATTCAAACTTACTTTATTTGTTTTGTTTTTTTTTCCTGTCCGAATCAATCTCCATCCAAATTTTTGCATGGCCATTTTTGAAAATTTTCCTCTATTATTATTATTATTATTATTATTATTATTATTATTATTATTATTATTATTATTATTATGTACCTTTACATATCTGGCTGCAAAGCTATGGTCGCCCGCAGAGCCAATTCCAGCCGTCCATCGAACATGCGGCTCCTGTGCATTATTCCTTATTCTTACCTCTGCCATTAAACACTTCCTTTATAGCAATTTCCTAATCGAATTAAAAATTCTGCATTCCCCCCCTGTTTTGGAGGCACCGAAGCAGGAGAGCCACTCCCGAACCAGCTATAGCAGCAACCATGGCTCTCTCCGCCACCGCCTCCTCGCTCTCCGCTTCCACACCCTCGCCATTGCCTCCGACGCCGCCGTCGAGATCGGGATACGCCGCGGCTTGTTACTCGCTTCCCAAGTTTCCATCCCACGTCCGCCTCGTGGTCTCGAATCCCTTGCACAAATCCAACCCCCTGACTCGTTATTGCCTCCCGATGTCGCAGCTCGGTGCCCCGGGGCGCGGCGTCGTGCGGAGCTCGTTGATCGATCCCGACGGCGGAAAGCTCGTGGAGCTGATCGTGCCGGAGGCGGAGCGGGATGCGAGGCGGGCGGAGGCGGCGCGGCTGCCTCCGGTTAAGATCGGCGCGGTCGACCTCGAGTGGGTCCACGTGGTGTCGGAGGGATGGGCGAGTCCGCTGAGGGGGTTCATGCGGGAGCACGAGTACTTGCAGAGCCTCCACTTCAACTCGTTCCGCCTCGACGACGGATCCCTCGTCAACATGTCGTTGCCGATCGTTCTCGCCATTACGGACGAGGATAAGCAGGCGATCGGGAATGCGCCTGATGTCACGCTGGTTGCGCCTGGCGGCGGTTTCGTTGCCATTCTTAGAAGGTTCGTGATTTGTTTCTTGTCCATTATTATAGGTGTTGAAGTCGTCGGTTATCCTCGTTACAGAGTAAATTAATCCAATGACACTACTGTGCACACCAAATAAGGCCATCGGCCATCGATTTTGGTTTTCAACCTGGAGCAACTTGACTACCAATGTCCCTTTTCGATTTCCCCCCAAATAAATGCTTCTTGTTTGCTTGCATGCATCGAACTTTGTATGCAGATTTGGAATATTTTTTGCCTAACATGATTTATTTGGACTATTTTAAGTTTCAGTTTAGAAAGAAGAAAGTTCCCTTGTTGCATCAAATTTCTGTGGCATAGTATTAAAAAGAGTAATTCTAAGATCAATAATTTTTTTCTTAACAATTAGACAAAAAATTAGAAGAAACCGAACGAAGCCAAGAAATAAATCTGTCCTAAATCCACGTAGGGTGACCCAAACCTGAACCCTAAGGATACAACTAGGAAGTCTTTGTGGGTTGTTTTTCTTGAGGCATTCTCTTATGAAACTCATAGAGTCTAAGAAGCAGAAGGTGATTGAAGAAAGTGGGAGAATCCACTTTTTTTAGTGATGCAAAAGATAGTAAACTCCTCTTTAGATACAAGAGCCATCCAAAGCTAGTTGACTCTTAAAAGATGAGATTCAACCCAATAAACTCGGATTGTGATATGATTTGATTAGTGTGGATTGAAATTACTGGACCTCTACAACGACAAGTATACTTAGTCTCTTAAATTTGTGGCTTATCCTCAGATTGGAACTTGACCATTGGTCATATCACTCAGACAACTATATATGGGATGTGAACTTAGTATAAGCTTATTTGTTGAAAAATAACTCAATAAGAATGTACAAAACAAATATATAGTTGATTTTGGAATCAACCCCAAGAAAGCCCTCAATGGCCTATCATCCTTGTCAAGATAATTAAATATAATGACAATTTAAATTGTGTAGGCTCATCAGTGAGCCCACTTTCCAAAAGACTTGCATGGCTCTTGAAAGCTTCTTAAGGGGTAATTAAACAATATATGAGAGAGATAGAAACCACAAATGTTAGATGTGTGACTAAAAAGTTGAAGGGAATATTTCAGTTTCCTTTTTCTATATCTATTTATTGAACAAAAATTGAGGTGATTTTAAAGAAATGAAAGATTTCTTTACTTTTTTCCCGTGTGAATTAGAGAGCATGTTTATTTTGCAAGAATTTTGGGACATTTTGTCTTTCCAAAATTTTTTGGTATCATATGCAGTGAACATAATATCCTCGTAGACATGCATTCTAACTATTTTGAAAGTTTCACTCAATGCTCACTCATCCTTCTTTCAAGGCAGGTTCAAGTTATATATTGATCTTATTAGGCCAAGGGCATATATTAAAGAGTTTAGTGTATCTTAGTTTGCTCACTGAACATGAATAATATATGTTCATATGCACAAGATCAAGAGAATTTACTGTGCTTGTTCTGCAGAATTGAAATTTACAAACATAACAAAGAAGAAAGAATTGCCAGAACATGGGGAACAACAGTTTCTGGGTTACCCTATGTCGAGGAGGTAATTAGTCCTGCTGGAAACTGGCTGATTGGCGGGGATCTTGAAGTGTTAGAACCCATCAAATACCATGATGGCCTTGATCATTATAGGCTTTCTCCCAGTGAACTGCGCAAAGAATTTGACAAACGCGGGGCTGATGCTGTTTTTGCTTTTCAGTTGAGAAACCCTGTACATAATGGCCATGCTCTGTTGATGAATGATACACGTAAACTTTTGTTAGATATGGGCTACAAAAATCCCATTTTACTATTACATCCTTTGGGTGGTTTTATCAAGGCAGATGATGTACCATTGGCTGTGCGGATGGAACAACACAGCAAGGTCATGATTATTGTCCATGCTCAGCATTTTGATTTGTTAACTTTGCACCGTCGATATGCTTATGAGTGAGGCATGACTGGTGGTGACATATTTGAGCAGGTTCTGGAAGATGGAGTTCTTGACCCAAAGACAACTATTGTGGCAATATTTCCTTCTCCTATGCATTATGCAGGGCCAACAGAAGTACAATGGCATGCTAAGGCAAGGCTTAATGCTGGTGCTAATTTCTACATTGTAGGTCGTGACCCAGCTGGAATGGGTCATCCAACTGAGAAAAGAGATTTATATGACCCGGATCATGGCAAAAAAGTTTTAAGCATGGCTCCAGGTCTTGAGAAGCTTAATATTTTGCCTTTCAAGGTATATTCATCCTATCCAAATTATAAACTCCAGTTAAACTATGCAAGGTATTGATGAATAATTACTGCATTCATTAGCTGTTCTCTTTGTGAAAGCCTTATGTTAGATTTCAGGAATAAACATTAATTTTGCCATAGTAGTAGACTCTGCCTTCTTTCCTTGAACGATTTAGCTACTTTAATATTTGATTTGATTCAATAGATATCTAGTATAATTGACATTGTATTTTCCAGAGTGGTATTGGCTTCTACTGGGAACGTCTATTGTAAAACTTTTAAACGGACTGAGAAACTAGCATTGCTATATCCATCATGATACCACTGTATACTACCTCTAGGTTCTTCACATTGTTACAGAGAAAGAACTTATATGCCTGTGTGTTAACATAGGCATGTATGGCGTGGGACATGGAAATATGCAAATTGGAGTTGCAAAAGGGATGATTTTCATAAACCCTCATCTTGCTGCACTTTGCCTTCGCCATTGTATTATGGCTAGAGCAAAAATAGCATTTGTCATCTGTTGATTAAATATTCAATTAGGAAGTTTTTTGGTTTTATTGAGAGATCCAGCATATGCTTCACATTTCTTTCGCCAGGTTAGTCTCTAATTGCCCACATTTTATCACTGATAGGTAGCAGCTTATGACACCGTAGCCAAAAAGATGTCATTTTTTGATCCTTCTCGGGTTCAAGATTTTCTCTTCATCTCAGGAACAAAGGTATTGCATCTATCCTGATCTGTTGCTTTATTGTCTTGTTCTAATTTGTCACTGAATGATTGATGCAGATGCGCACGTATGCAAGAAACGGAGAGAACCCACCTGATGGTTTCATGTGCCCCAGTGGATGGAAGGTCTTGGTAAACTACTACCAGAGTCTCCAACATGAAGAGTTAGGAAACGAAGCGGCAGCTGTTGGAGTCAAATCGTAGGAAATTCTAACGCCGGCTTATGGAAGCTAACAAGAGTTGATTGCTTCGGATACTGTTCTACCTTTTCTCTATTTTGTTTTACTAGGTCGTCGAAATAGGTTTCAGATTTTTCTTTCGATCGATTGCCATTATTTGGTAAATAGGACTTCCGCAATTAATTGTGAAAAAAAAAAGAAGATTAGACTACTTTAGCCTCTTTATGTATCTTAGCGGAAGAATTTTGTGGTTGAGGTCTCTTGATTAAGATGAGGTTGAAATTTCACAAAAATGAGAGAAATCTGATTCTGTTCTGAGTTTAAATGGATCAAATATCAAAAATTAATTTCTGGACAGATTGTGAATTTATCTTCTTGTTAATTTAAAATATTTTGACTCTTATGCAATCCCTCTCTTTGATCCGTCTTGCCGAGTAAATTAAGCATTATTTAATCTACTGTAATCTGCAATTGATTGCAATTAATTGTGAATTTAGAGAAAAAGAGCTGACACGGCAAGTTCTGGGAGAGTCTCAGGTTTCTTTTGTCTTCCGTTTTATTATAATTATGACTTATGAGGAGAGGATTGATTTGAATACCCAAATTTATGGCAAATATCTTATTTTAATTCATTAAGATTTTCTAGTTATCAGAAAATAATTAGTATTAATTTAGTGACATAATTATGATATTTGGTGAAGATTACAAGGAATAAAATATAATTTAATATTTTATTTGGTTCCATCTTTGAAATTCATTTTAGAAAAAAAAATAAGAAAAATTCTGGAATCATATAAAACGTCACACTTTTTAAATAATTATATCCTGAATTATATTTTCCATTTGTGGAATGGTCATTCTCAATTAGTTGAGAACCACTCATTATTTAAATCATGATTAAATAGTATTACATTGATAATCAAAATTATCAATAATAATTTTCAACCAAACATACTCCTAATATTAACCTTGGCATGTGAATGCTCACATGCAATCGCGGACCCTCTTTTCCTAGATAATTTACAAGAGGTAGAAGAGGTCCTCTCGAAATGATACGGTGGTTGAGACATGGGATATTATCACATGAGGTATTGATATCAAAACTCGATGCGTCTGAACATGTCTTCCCTCATGTATTGATCATCTGCACTAATGACTAGTAGTTATTTATGATTTACCTCTTCTATGTTGACCTAAAAATAAATTGACAGATCATCTTTTGCCGCAAGAGACATAAGAGTATTATTATGTATATGAAATGATAATCTTATTAGCATTAATAGTATTAATTTTGCCAGCTTAATAGAAAAGATTATAGATAAGAACTAAATATACATTAACCGAAGTGAAAGTATATGAACACGAGCAGAGTACTGAGTACACAGACAGTACTAAACATCTTCACTAGTAAATCTCCCTCTCCGCCCACAATTGGAAGACTTGTTCAGGAACTCAATGCAGTCTGTGATGGCCTCCTCATAATGCGCGTCCAGTGGATACAGATTATAATAACTGCACGATGTCTTCGGAGCCTCAGGCACAGCCTGAATCGAAGCCCTTCGTGGCCGTCGAGCAGGAGGAGACACGGCCATCAACCCTCCGAGCATCCTCCTAAACCCAGCCAAAAGCTTCTGCGACCAATCAGGACTGCTCGTCGTCGTCGTCGTCGCCGCCGCGGCCGCCATCTTGGGTGCCAGCAGTACTGCCCTTCTGCACCCAAGTTTTGGGGCCTTCATCAAGTGGCTCTGACGTTGGAAATTTGGCATCAGGAAGAAGACTAGTTTGTAGACACACTTAATTAGCTTGCTATTTATCACTGCAATTAACGCTACATTAGTGATCCTAATAATTAAAGCTACCTCCTCATTATGGTGGGTGGGGTTAAGCTTAATGTCCAGGAACACTATTCATGTGACAGAATCATTGATAGGAGACTCCGATATGGTTTCCAAATGATTAGTGGGGGGAAAAAATAGGATTGATGTTTGCTTTTCTCTAAGATATGAAGAAGAAGAAGCCTTGATTGTTAACCCACACAGCATCGTGCCGCTTGAATCGTTAAATAACTCCACCTAAAGAGATCACTTGATGGGATGCAATCGATAAGGATGAAAGAGCAGTGACCTTTTAAAATTAAGACAATATCTTTTTAGCTAAGTTCGATGCACAAAAGGGATCTAATATTTATAGTGGTTATTGAGTATCTTGCAAGGAATTATAGATGGGGAAAGATTTTCTCATAAACAATTTCTTCACGTACAACAATTATTCCATCTCGTCGTGTTAAATTTGCCTAGTTCACTCGCTTTAATTATGTAGTTGCACTGTCATTATATTTCGACATCATGAACTTTATTGCATTTGGAATTAACACGCATCATTTACTTATATTCCACTAACTAGGTCCCCAATGACTATTAAATTTGTAAGTACACAATGTAGCACAATAGGTTTGGTTGCCACCATCCAATAATTGTATAAGATCATTTTTTTAATCAAGGTGTTAAAGTTTGCCCAGCTGATCTTGAAGGTAGAGGCTTCCCTTTGATTTGCCTATTTGATAAATTTAAAGCACAACTTATGCACACTAACATATTCATCTCTGATACGATGATGAAGATGGGCTCACCAAAGAAAAGTTAAAAGGGGAAAAAGATATGCAACATGGAGGTCAAGGAAAAAAATGGTCAAAGGAGGGTCAGCCAATCAGACAGACGATTGGGAGCCCCCAGCTCGCCAGGTGAGGATGTCGAATGACCATCCTTCGATCGGCCGGATGATTGGAGTTAAGAGGTAAGCGGCAATCCACGAGAGGCTAGTCTTCGCCGATCGAGCGGCATTACCGGTCGGACAAAGACAATCATTGTCAGTCGGGAAGCAGAGAGGGGGACAAGCCAGCAACTCCGAACAGCATGACCGAACGGAGACAGTTAGCCCGAGCAGAATTTGGTCGGCCTACGGTGGGATCCAACTGCATATCTCATTGTACCCTTTTGAAGATTAGTGTCACTGACAACAGAGCATGTCCAGCAAACAAATCGTATTTTAGAAGCTTCCAGCCTGTTATATCATAGATTTACGTGCTCGTTTAAGAAAATATGTCAAAGACATTATTTGATTTGTCTTGTCCTATGATACTTTGAAAAATGTATGTATGTTTTAAAATGCGTACGTGGACACTATAAAAGGGAAGTTCTCATCTACAGGTATAGGAGTGCGCAATTTTACTATTCAACATATTCTTTTTTACAACATTCTTACTATTATATCCACGGTGCTGAGAACTGACTTGAACGTCGGAGGGTTAACATTGAGAACCCCTTTCCATCTCAACACTAACGCCTTTTGTGTTACAGAATCGTACGGAGTCGTCGTTTAGTTAACCCCACATTCACATCCATAACTTATCATTTTCTCTTCTTTCGAACATGATCAGTCTCATTTAAAATTTAAACTTTGGTCTTCTTATTATTCGTCTAGATGTTTTATAACTACACCACGATAGTTCTGGGTGCTATATAAATTTTTTTACTCCTTTTGAAGCAAAAAAATAAAAGGTCTAAAATTTCCATGGTAGCTAGACTTTTGCTCTCATCATTCAAAAGAGTACCACACTTCTTTGTTTCCTTCCATTACCACCAAGCCATTCTCATCTCCATCTTTGGCCTACTTGCTTTAGCACTTTGATGCCAATATTGTCTAACTTTACCTTCCTTAAGTGGATTCAACTCAACCGCTCAATATATATCTTATAAGACAAAGTTCTTTCAATTTACAATATTTAAACTTGATTTGCACAATACACAATAGTGTTAATAACTATTTTAAAAGAAAAAAAAAAGATAAGCAAGCTTGGTTTCTAAGTAAAATAAAACGTAAGGAAATAAAATAAAATACATCAATCCTAAAATTTGGTGATTTTTGTAGTGAGATCCACCAACTTCGCCCTTCTCTCGGCTCAATTTCTTAAATTCCACACTAGCAAATATTTCACCACCTCTTTGGCTTCCAGTAGACTCTTTGATTTTAATTATTTTTCTAAACCTCCAATAACTACTTTTCTTCAAAATTACTTAGCAATTATATTATTAATTATTGTGCTTAATGCATTCAGAGGTAGATCAATAGGTAGCAAGGGCTTAATACACGTTGAAACAAATTCATATATATCTGTATACTCTGGCCTCGACTTTATCAAACAAATTAATTCAAAATTGATGATCATCTAACAATTTAATATCTGTTTTGGGACTTTATCCAACTTGACCTTGAAGTCCAAGCAATATCACATAAATACAAACAATTTCTTATATTATTATTTTGTTAGTGTTAAATTAATCACGAGATTAAATAAAATATTAGCAGACGAGTAGTCGTGATCTGAATGTGACGGGAGGAGCCAGGCTGGAGAACCAATTGCCCTCCATCTTCCCACCATACTACCGTTAAATCGTTGACTTTGATTACCCCCAACTAACGTTGACTAATGGATTGACTAACGACGACAATTCCACGATATAACGCCGCCAAAGGCTGAAGAACCCATCGACGCAAAGATCCAATTTGCATCTCAAAAAAGTCAATAAGCCATCGCGAGAGAGAGAGAGAAGAAGAGATTGCCGCCGGCGATCGGTGCAGGAACGGACGTCCATCGAAGAAGAGGAAGAAGCAGTCTCCGTCGTCGTCCCTCGGAGAATCAGTTTCAGGTACGTTCGTTCTGGTAAACGCGTTGGTTTTTCGATCGCTTGTTTCATGGTTTCGATCGATCGATCGTCGTTTGGCAGTTGGACTCGTTCGAATCAATATGTTTGTCGCATCTGCAATATTTTTACGGATTAATAAACCTATATTTAAACGAATTCTTGAACCCTTCGGTTAATAATTAATCAAAGAAAGTTTAAAAAGTAATTTGATAAAAAAAAGGATGATAAAAAACCAAGGGGAACATTTTGGCAAAAAAAAAAAAAATTCAACGTGATCATAATTCATAAATCTACTACGAATTAAACAAGTACATGATAAATTTATTGATTATATAACATATTTATCAAAATGAAGAATGGATATATACAATTCGTAATAGATTTAGTCTTTCCTTCCCATCACTCAATTTCTAGACACAACTCTAAGACATTCTGCCTAATCTTACAGATCAAGTTTTGTGTTGTTTTTGATAAGATAATCAAGTGAAATTAATTAAGTCGAGTCTAAAATAAATTAAGTTACTGAGTTTAATTGCAGGAAGAAGAAAATTAAGGATGGCGGGAAGCTCTGGGTTTCAGCTGGGTGTGGTTGGATCACTGACTCTCTCTGTCGCCTCATCAGTTTCGATCGTCATATGCAACAAAGCTCTCATGAGCACTCTTGGCTTCCCTTTCGGTCAGTAGCTTCAGCACCTCTCTCTCTGTCTCTATCTCTGTTCAATTGAACAAAGTGAAAACTAAACTAAAAGCATGAATCTGATGCAGCCACAACGTTAACAAGCTGGCATCTAATGGTGACCTTTTGCTCGCTCTATGCCGCACAGCGCTTCCACTTCTTCGAGCCAAAATCCATCGATGCGAAGACGGTGATCCTCTTCGGCTTCCTCAATGGATCCTCCATTGGCTTCCTTAACCTCAGCCTCGGCTTCAACTCCATTGGATTCTACCAGGCTAGTACTAGTATCTTTTAATCTCCAACAATCGCTAGCTCATAGCCTTCACTGATTTGTTCAGATGACCAAACTTGCCATCATACCTTTTACTGTCCTGCTGGAGACTCTGTTCCTCAACAAAACTTTCAGGTTCAATTGCTTCTTCTTCTTCTTCTTCTTCTTCACTGATAATTGAAGTACACCTAAATAAGAATTTGTTTGCAGTCAGAGCATTAAGTTGTCTTTGCTTGTCCTCCTGCTCGGTGTCGGCATTGCTTCAGTTACAGATCTTAACCTCAATTTTGTTGGTTCTGTCCTCTCTGCTCTGGCCATCGCTACCACATGTGTTGGACAAATTGTATCCTTTCTGTATATTCACTCATCTGTTCAGATTTTCCCGAAAGAACAAACAATGGATCGATATTTGTTGTCTTGACCATGAATCTGAATGGCAGATGACAAACACAATTCAGAAGAGGTTGAAGGTTTCCTCCACGCAGCTTCTGTATCAGTCATCTCCGTACCAAGCTGCTATTCTATTCGCCACCGGCCCATTCGTCGATCAGTTGCTCACCAATCAAAGCGTGTTCTCCTACGACTACAAACTCATAGTTCTGGTACTGTGCTTGCTCAAATGAATCCATTTTTTTTTCAAAAAAAAAAACAAAACAAACAAACTTCCCTGTCTTATGAATGTTGTGTGTATTGACAGGCATTTATAGTGCTGTCTTGCTCGATCGCTGTAATTGTAAACTTCAGCACCTTTTTGGTGATCGGGACGACGTCGCCGGTGACATATCAAGTGCTCGGCCACCTCAAGACTTGCCTCATCCTCTTCATCGGCTACATTATACTGCACGATCCTTTCACGGTCAGGAACATTGTGGGAATCCTAATCGCCATCTTCGGGATGGCTCTCTACTCGTACTTCTCTGTGCAAGAGAGCCAAAGGAAATCAGCAAGTGATGTGTTGCCCGTTTCACAGGTTCGATCCTATGTTTGGCCCTTATCATTCAATGCTATTCAAGAGTCCGATTCTTCCTACAAGTCAAAGTGATGACGAGAATGTCGTCGTTGCAGATGGCACAGAAGGAGGCGGCGCCACTTTTGGCGATCAAAAATAACGATAAAAACGACGATGAGACAGCAAAATGAAAATGGAGCTCCTGCAGAGAAGCACCACCAAGTTCTTATATCAAGACGTTAAAATGGATAGGTCTCTCCATTCCTTCTACTGTGCCTTGTTTTTGCAAAATTTCACAAGCTATTCTTTCATTCATTCATTCATTCACGCGTATGCTCGGTATTGCGCATGTGCGAGTGGGAGAATGCTTGCAATTTTTCTCCTTTGATTCTAATTTACATATCAATTATTTAGCACTATCCATGATGTTACCTTAAGGCTTAAGATTAGGAACAAATGGACTTGACAAACAAAGAGCATAAAAAGTCATAACAGAAATATAAAGGGGTAAAAATAAAAAATATATGTATCTTTTTTTTTTTGAATTGTCAAAAGATATTTTTTTCATTTATCATTAAAAAGATTCTCAATTCATATTATAACAATGATGAATTGTAATTACTATAATATAATATTATTATTAGTATGACTTAGAATTAAAATATGAAAGTTCAACTGGAGTATAAGTGGCAAGTGCAAGATGGGGCTTTAGTAAAATTTTATGATCTGTTCTATAAAATATTATTCGCTTACCATTTATGCCAAGTCCGGGGTGAATTGTTGAGGGATCACATACTAAGTAGCGTATCCCTAATCAAGCAAGTTGAAATTTTTTAAAAATGCCCAAACAAATTTAGAAATTATACATCAAACTGATGCAAATTTCGTACAAATATCCAGAGAAAATAAATATCCATTATTGATATCAAAACTGAACTCAAATCGTATAAATCAACTCAAAATTTTATTCATCCTCAAATAATCTCCAAATTCTCAATTTCGGTTTGGAATAAAGCTCAAAGCTTCTTAAAAAACACCATCCCAGGTCGCAAGGTAGTTGGCGACGGCGAACAAGTTCGCGCATAGCTTTAATACGAAATAAGTCTCAATGGTTCCTCTCAAGATCTCAATATTACTTTTAAAATTTTGGTACCAAACTACCCTTAGAAAGCTTAGGTCATGAGATTTCTGAATACATAATCAATTTAGAATTTCAACAGTCGATGATAAAAGTAGTAACAAAAGTTTTGACGAATACTTAGTCAGGGAGAGAAAGGATAAAATGATTCGGTCGGCCGCCTTTTTAAGAAAATAATTAATTATTGATATACGGACTTTAAACCCTAATTATTAGGAAAATAATTAATTATTTATCTTTCCAATGTCAATTATCAAAAAGACAATTAATTATAGATTTCATTAGAGTCTACAAATTGTTTTTGTTTTTATTTTTGTTTTTGTCACGGTGAAACGAAAGTAACAATTGTTGGGACCAAAAAGTAATTAGAGGGCGGATGAATAGCTCTTCACGTGCTCGTCGTCGGCGTTGCTCATTTCTTCGAAGATGTGCAGCGGTAATACAAAAAACAAAAGCATACAACGCTAACACTTTGGATTTTACTTGGTATCCACCTCACAAGAGGTGACTAGTCCAAGGATCCACGCACACACACACACACCTCCACTAATAAACACTCCTTTTCTGTAACTACCGAAGGCGGAGAAGCCCTACAAGTTCACACTACAAGAAGAAAGGGAAAGGATACACAAATACAAGCAAAAGCTTACAATGAGTATAGAAATCCTAACCCTAGCTTTCTTCTTTAGCTGTAGATCCGCCTCTTGACTTGGAAAACCTCCAAGAACCTTCAAGAACTGGCGATCTGATCTTTGTGGAGAAGCTGTGGAAGCGTTGAAGTGATCTGAGATGAATCGGTGAAGTTCTATCGAAGAAGACGCACGCCAACGGCCTTTATCTGCGCCAACGGTCGGATCCCGATCGATTGGATTGCTCCCAATCGATCGGGGAGGCTTTGGATCGATCCAGAGCGCCTCTGTGCTCTAGAAATTCGCCTGGATCGATCCTGGATCGATCCAGGACTTATCGCGACATACAGCACCTTCCCAATCGATCCACTGATCGATTGGGACCTCTGGATCGATCGGCTGATCGATCTAGAGGCATTCTGTGCGCTCGCGACTTCCTCCCAATCGATCCATTGATCGATTGAGACGAAGACTTCTCGCAGGGACACCCCAATCGATCGACCGATCGATTGGGCTCCAGCCAATCGATCAGCTGATCGATTCAGCTTCTGGTTTTTGCCCAAAACCAAGTCCCAAGCATCTCAAACAAACATCCGGTCAACCTTGACATGTTGGTTCATCATGCCTAGCATCCGGTCACCCTTGACCTGCTATGACTCCCTCACCAAGTTTCCGGTCACTCCCTTTGACCCACTTGGACTTTTCTTCATCTTGCCAAGTATCCGATCACTACCTTGACCTACTTGGACTTTCACCAGATGTCTGGTCAACCTTGACCCATCTGGATCTCTCCGTGCCTGGCTTCACTCACCAGGATTTTCACATGGCTTCACTCACCAGGACTTTCACCTAGCTTCACTCACTAGGATTTTCACTACTGCCTGGCTTCACTCACCAGGTCTTTCACCTAGCTTCACTCACTAGGATTTTCACCTGGCTTCACTCACCTGGACTTTCCTTCTGCCTAACATCCCATTTAGGATTTCCCAGTCAAGCATTTGGTCATCCTTGACCTACTTGACTCTTCTTCAATCAATCTTGTATTATCAAACATCGAAACTCAAACCAAGACTCAAGCTTGGTCAACCAGATCAACTTTGACCTGAGGGATGTTGCACCAACAACAATAAGATTTACACGTGGATGGGGATTCGAATAAGAATATTATTTATAAATAAAAATGAGTTTAGATGAGATGTTATTTTAATGATAAATAAAAAAGATATCCTTTTAATTTGTATCCAATATAAAATCATTTTTTTAAAAAATATATTATATTGTAAAAAATGATAAATATGTATTTAAACAGTAAACTTTCTATTGCTTCAACTTTCTAATACATCAAATTTACCTAATTGTCGTATCTTTTAAGATAAAAAAAAAGAGTCCGAAATGAGTTATAATTTATCTTAAATTTAATATCATTTAATTAGAATCATACGATTAATTCAGTCTAAATCAATCAATTAGTATGAGCTTTGAATTAATCAGGGCGATGAGTCTCGGAAAAAAAAAGTCATGTTCAATTGAATAGAAAATACATTCGTTTCTAATTAAATGATGTTAAATTTAAGAAGAATTATACCTACTTTAAACTTTTTTTATACCTATAAAAAAATAATAAGAGCTTTGTTTCTTAAGACAAAAAGAAAAAGAGTCGTGCATGGAAAATATATTAGATTCTTATTTAAATATAATAAATTTAGGAGAAATTATATCTACTTTTAGTTTTTTTTATCTATAAAAAATAATGAAAATGTTTGACAAATGGAAAAAAAAGAATCAAACTTAATTTGATAGAAAATATGTTAAATTTTAATTTCAATGTAATTAATTTAAGAAAAATTATAAATCTTTTAAATTTTTTATATTTATAAAAAATAAAGATAATTAAATAAATTAGTATATATTAGAAAGTTAAAAAGAAGATGTGAACTAAAGAAGAAATTGAATTAGTTTAGGACATTTATCCCTATTTAAATTGTAAAAATATTGTTCTATCGCCTCTGTTTTTTCCCAAATTTAATGACTTATCAGTTGCAATGAAAAAACGTGGGAGATGACGAATGAGGCCTAGAGGAAGCGTGTGGATAAAGCGTGTTGCGGCCGACCAATAGGAATGCGAAGAAGCCCAAATCTCGATTTCTCCTATCTCCTGCCACCTTCCCTGCCACATCTATGGCGCGCCCATGCGATCGTCTTGGTCCCCCTTGCAGTCGCCGCCCCAGATCCATTAATTTATCTCGGCTACTCGCTCATCCGCCCCAGGAAGAAGGGTCGCTCGGTGTAGCGGACGCGGAGGCATCTACCGCGAGCCGAGGCTTCCCTTTGCCTTCTCAATCTTATTGGAATCCACAGTTTGTTCAGAAGAGACAATGGCAGCTGCAAGCGGCCTCGCCATAGCCTTTTCAGGGACCGCGGCCACAAAGGCGGAGCCTTTCCATGGAAACAGGACGTCCAAGTCTACAGCGTCGCCTATCGCTGCTGGAACCTCCTTGCTTAGGTCTATGGTCGGCCGGAGAGGCTCTGTGCGCAGTAGACCGCGGTGCGAGGCCCTGGTGGATCACGAAGAGAAGGCAGCGGCCACTGTCTCCGCCCTTGAACAGTTGAAGCTGTCTGCCGATCGTAAGTTTTAGGGCAAAAATGAGAAACTTTCCTTGAAAGAAAAACTAAATCATTTCCTGATATCTCAACACCCAAATTTTTATCATGCAAATTTTAGTCAGTGCAGATTACGTTTGCAATAACTACTTCATTTGTGTTTGTGTCCATATGTAGTTTTTAATATAAATCGATAATGTCTCTTCTTAATACTAGTTTTTCCAATCAAGCCATGATGTGAAATACAACTCTTACTCACCTTCTTGTTATTTTCTTTTCAAATTTTAAAGGAACTATAAGGTATAGTGTTATCAGGTTTGGGAGTGAAACAGAATAGTAAAGCGCAAAAGGCATAGAAAAAATAACACAATAGCAACATAAATACCAAGTTAAATAATTTAAGAGTTTTGGACTATTCCTCAGCTATATACTATGTTAAGATTCAGTGGAAGGATCACTTAGCTTGAAAACTTACGCACTTAGCTGTTGGGTTTAAAAGATTCAGAGTTATATGATTGTGATCTTACAAATAGCAACTGTATATGTGCATTTGAGCGTGCTCAGACCAGAGAATAATGCAATATTGAGCAAGTTGTGAGATTAAATTTCATAATTTGCATCCTTAGATGGTCAAAACCACATAGTTGTCCACATTGATCTTCATAAGCCTATTACTTATCCAGCTTTGTATTGGCACTTGGCAGTGTGATGTTTTCCTTTTTTTTTTCCTTTTCCATGAAGCAAAATAACTTGCAGCCTATTAACTACATTTATCCAAAGCAATCAACCAAACTAGCTTTTTGAAAACCTAGTCTATACCCATCTAATTCGTGTGGTGTACATGCATCAATTTTTCCCTGCTTGGAGTCTAACTAGATTGTGTGAGATAAAGAAACTGAAAGTTATTAAGTTACTAGTTTTCTCTCATTTTACATGTTTGCTTGCAATCAGACTATCTTTATCTACATGAACTGGTAAAGGTTGCTGTATTACTATGCTTTGGTCTGACTCTTCTCAGGCTATATGAAGGAAAGAAGCAGCATCGCTGTTATCGGTCTAAGCGTTCATACTGCTCCAGTGGAGATGCGAGAAAAGCTCGCCATTCCAGAGGCACAATGGCCTCATGCTGTCGGTGAGCTGTGCAAGTTGAATCATATAGAAGAAGCTGCAGTTCTCAGCACCTGTAACAGAATGGAAATTTATGTGGTTGCTCTTTCTTGGCACCGTGGAATTAGGGAAGTAACAGAGTGGATGTCTAAGGTAACTATTTTGCTGCCTTGCAATTTGAATATGATATTTCAGTATAGAATGATGAAATGCAGATTTCATTTGTGCAATGCGAAGCACAAAAAATAAAGGGCATTTCACCATGTGCCAATCGAATTCTTATCTATCTTTCATATATTTTTGCAGACAAGTGGGATTCCAGTTTCAGAGCTAAGAGAACATATTTTCATGCTTCGTGATAGTGATGCCACCAGGCATTTGTTTGAGGTATCAGCTGGACTCGACTCTCTGGTACTAGGAGAAGGACAGATCCTTGCACAAGTAAAACAAGTTGTAAGGGTTGGTCAAGTCAGTGGAGGACTGGGGAAAAACATAGACAGAATGTTTAAGGATGCCATAACAGCCGGAAAGAGAGTACGCAGTGAGACAAACATAGCATCTGGTGCAGTTTCTGTAAGCTCAGCGGCTGTGGAATTGGCCCTCATGAAGCTCCCCAAACCCCATGGTGAGTCTGCTCGAATGCTGGTGGTAGGGGCTGGCAAGATGGGGAAGCTTGTCATCAAACATTTGGCTGCTAAAGGGTGCAAAAAGGTTGTGGTCGTGAACAGGTCAGTGGAAAGAGTAGCAGCAATTCGTGAGGAGCTCAAAGATATTGAAATCATTTATAGACCTTTCACTGAAATGCACTCATCTGCTGCTGAATCCGATGTGGTGTTCACAAGCACAGCATCAGACGTTCCACTATTCCTGAAAGAAGACGCAGAAGCTCTTCCTCCTGTGAGTGAGGATGTTGGGGGTGTAAGGCTCTTTGTCGACATTTCTGTCCCTAGAAATGTTGGTTCTTGTGTCTCAAAGCTTGAGCACACACGAGTCTACAATGTCGATGACCTCAAGGAGGTTGTTGAGGCTAACAAGGAAGACCGGTTAAGGAAGGCAATGGAAGCCCAGGTACTAATCATTCAAGAGCTCAACAAGTTCGAAGCATGGAGGGATTCTCTGGAGACGGTCCCTACCATCAAGAAGCTAAGATCTTATGCTGATAGAATTAGGTCCTTGGAGCTTGAGAAATGCCTACAAAAGGTTGGTGAAGAAGCGCTGACCAAGAAAATGAGAAAGGCCATTGATGATCTCAGCACAGGTATAGTTAACAAGCTTCTTCATGGACCATTGCAGCATCTGAGATGCGATGGCAGTGACTGCAGGACCCTCGATGAGACCCTTGAAAACATGCATGCTCTCAACAGGATGTTTAGTCTGGACATGGAGAAAGCAGTCCTGGAGCAGAAGATCAAAGCCAAGGTAGAGAAAATTCAGACCTGACCCAAAATTTTTTACAGAAATGTTAATAGATTTCAGCTTTTGATCACTTTCTTTGCACATTCTACATTATCCAATCCAAATAACAGAAGAACCATCTCAGCCATTTAATCAAGAAATGATGATCACTTGTGTCAGTTTCTTATAGAGATTAGCTGATAGTTTTGATATTGCATGTATCCTATAACGGCTGGAGTTGTGATTGGTGTCGTTGCTGCAACTACTGTTATGATATATCTGATTGTATGATTATATTGGTAAATTATATACTAGATTCCTTTTGACTATACCAATGATAATCATGTCTTCTTTAGTTCTTTGAAACTGCTAAGTACGCTAGTGCTCTCACTGGGCCTAGCTGCAAATGGTGTTTTTCCTATGCTGATGCGTCTTAAGTATTATATATCAACGTTCAATGCTAGACATCAGTTGATTAATTTTGAAAATCTATGATTTTTCTCTCTGATTTACTTGTCAGATAAATCTGAAACATACTTAGTCAAGTTTCATTATATTTATTTCATTTGGAATTCAACTCTATTTCTCTTATTATTGCTTCTCTAAGCATTTTACTATTTGTAATAAATCTTAAAAGTGTTATAAAGGCTTAAATTTTCTCCTTACATTTTAAGCCTAACTTATGTATACAGACCAAACAATGAATTAGGCAATTTTATTAAATTTTGATTATGATTATTTTTTTCTCTCTTTTGTATGACTTGAGCTTATTCCTTTTCTCTCTCTCTTTTATTTGTTTATTTATTTTTTTTCGGAATTATGATATCGCGGTAGGATATCTAAATTATCACTCAGGCATTCATGGTTCAAACTCTAACTATGACGTATTTATAGAAATATTTTTTCCAAATGAGAGGTATAACTAAATGATGCTGAGCTTCTGGATTGATCATCACATGCACTTCCCGATTTATTCTGATAGTAAATGGAAAATTTTCGTGGGATCAAATCGATTATCTAGAGATAATCAATTACATGTTCCTTTTTGATAATATTAGTATTTGGTCTAATTTTAGAAATAGATAATCTTCCCTTTAATTTATATATCGGATAAATTCAAAGCACAACCTAGAAGTCACCCTCTGACATATTTATTCTATTTAAAAATCCAAACTCTACTCATCTTATTACTATTTTAAGTGTTTTACTATTAAACTACTTCTACAGAGGTTAATTTGTTCCTATAATAAGGTCAACTCGTTATATTAACGGTCTCTTCAAGTTCATATATTTTAGAAGGAGGTAAATTATAAGAGATATTTTATTTTAACATAGTGATCTATATGTTATCTTTTGCATGAGAGAGATCAAACACTTAGTGAAATATTTTCGTACTTGTTGACAATTAACTACGAGACGTATTACAATAAATACTCATATAAATATCAACTATATCAATTTGTGGGGACGATAACTTATTCCTTCTCCTTACAAGTATATAGGAGTACAAATCTATGTTAGAGTTTGCAATATGAAAATAAAGAACTATGAAGGTGGAAGGGATTTGTAGTTTATCAAAACACTTGGGTTGAGGTGTTAGAAATACTTTTCTTTAAGGTTTTATTTGCCTTTGCTACTCAAAGTTTGCTAATGACTTTTATCGGCAAATTACCCCCAAGATACAATAACCTTTCAACACAATATCTAGTAAAAATATTGAATTGCCACAAACATACTAAAAATATGTAGAAATTTGTTGAATTTATAGAAGGATTGGTGTCTTTCCATGAATCAACATAAATGCAACCATCCAACCAAGAGACATATTAGTTCAAGAGCAGTCCCCTCGGGGCGGTGCGATGATTAAGACATGGGGTGTTGCCACATGAGGTCTTGGGGTCGAAACTCGGCGTAACCGAGCATAACCTCCCCCATATCTTGGTCATTTGCACTAATGGCTAGTAGTCACCTGTGATTTACCTCCTCTGTGTTAGCCTAGGGATGGGTTGGCGGGGGCGCTAAGGGCGAGCGAATCGCCTTTTGCCACATATTAGTTCAAGAGCAATTCAAATTGAAAAGACACATTGGTTCAAATAAACTCTCACATGTATTTCAATTTCTTATGGTCCCTACTAGATTGTAATATTTCTTTCAGACTTATTATAATAGATTCATACATACAAGAAGGTATCTTTCAATTTTAACCTTCAATTAGTGAAATACTTCAAAACATTTTGTAAGCAAATATCGAAAATACACCACATATAAACTATCCCAGATTTCATATTATATTCAAATCATTTAGCACTATTATGGCCTTGTGCTCGATCTAGAATTCATGAATATTTACTAGACTAAACCATGGTTTTGTTAGAAATGGCAAATTTCTCATGTTCAATAGGTGAAATTTCAAAAATTATGTCTCTAGCTTTTTGAGACTTGAACTTCATTAAAAGTATATACTCAACATTAACCATATAGCTATTTACACCGAACAACCTAGAAGAGATTAGTAAAGTATTTCGATGTCAAACCAATCATATAACGATGACTTATTCTTGCCCATTTAACTATGGAATAACAGTGCAACTACTACATAGTTGAGTTAACATCACTGGTGATTGTTTCAAAAGGTTTCGGTCTCATTCCTCTAGATGTTTCCTTTACTAAATCTCTCGAAAGACTCTTTTGTCAAGGAATTTTCTAGGTTCTTATTGGTCCTAATATAAATCACATTAACACCATCTATTTCACATATTCATGTCTCAAACTAATATGTCTAGACTTTCCATTATATATTTTGCTGTAAACTCTAGACAATGTAGCTTCACTATCGCAATATAAAGAAATAGATGACATCAGTTGTGGTCCCAACTCAATATCATATAACAAATTTCTCAGTCATTTTGCTTCTTTGCCTGTAGCAACAAGTGCGATAAACTCACTTTTTATAGTCGAGTGAGTTATGCATGTTTGCTTCTTAGCAGCCTAAGAAGCAGCACCTCTAGTAATTGTAAAAATCTAACCAATTGTGGATTTATTTTCGTAAATATTGTTTATCCAACTAACATCCAAATATCCTTCTAACGCCACAGGAAAATTGCTATTAGACAAACCCAAATTTATGATTCTTTTAAGATAATCAAGTATTCTCCCAATTGCATTCAATGTTCACTACTTGGGTTACTTGTGAATTTTGATATTTTGCACACTGCAAATGTTATGTCCAGCCTTGTGCAGTGTATAGCATACATCAAACTACCAATCACACTAGCATGTTCTAGTTGTGTTACTACCTTGCCAAAATTTTCTAGTAATTTAATACTAGTATCATATGGTGTATTAGCTTCTTTAAATTTCAAGTGATTGAATTTAAGAAGCGTCTTCTCAATATAATGAGATTAACACAATGAGTAACCCCACTATTTTTCACGACTTTTATATCTAAGACAGTATCTACCTCCTCAAGATTTTTCATCTTAAATTGTGAAATAAAATACTTTTTAGTATCATTTATACCTTGTATATTTGTTCTAAAGATAAGCAAATCATCAACATATAAGCATAAAATAACTCCAAAATCATTTGTGAATTTTGAATACATGCATTTATCAATATTATTATGTTTAAAATCATGAGATAAAATAACATGGTCAAACTTCTCATGTCATTATTTAGGAGTTTGTTTTAATCCATAAAATGATTTGACCAACTTATAAACCTTCTTTTCATTTCCAGGTAATACAAATCCTTCATGTTGTTACATATAAATTTCTTCATTTAAATCACTATTTAGAAAGGATGTCTTTGCTTCCATTTGATGTACATACAACTTATAAATTGAAGCAATAGCAAATAACACTCTTATAGATGTTAATCTAGCTACTAGAGAATATGTATCGAAATAATCTATACCACGTATTTCTTTAAAACCTTTTGCTACCAATTAAGCCTTGAAAGTTTGTATAGACCCATCACAATTGTACTTTTTTTTTTTCTAAACACCCATTTATTGCTTATCGGTTTAGATCCCAAAGGAAGGCCAACCAAAATCCAAGTTTGGTTAGATATTATTGAATTCGTTTCATCATTCACAACCTCTCTCCAAAAGGAGGTATCCCTTGATAACATCACTTCAGTAAATGTTTTTGGATCTTCTTCAATATTAAGCAATAAAGATAATTTATTAAGTACACCATTTCTATCTCCTTCAACCAAAAAGTTTAAAACTTGAGATGAAATAAATTCAAGTGCTAATTTCTTTTATTTCCTTCACGTTGACTTATCTTTGGTTCGAAAGATGTCATAGACTCTTTTCCTTTGTTTTGATAGAGGCTCCAAGAGTAGGTTCACATAGTTGATTAGTATTATATTCCAAACTATCGGTAAAATCAAAAATAAATTTATTTTCGATAAATTCAGCATCTTTTAATTCCACAATTACATTAGAATCTAGGTTTAACAATCTATATGATTTGGAATTTTCAGCATAACCAAAAAATATATTTTTAATTCTCCTTGCACTTAACTTTGATGATTTAAGATCATGTACTCTATAGAAGACTAAACAACCTCATACCCTTAAATGCATCAAGTTTGGTTTTCTTTTCTTTTTTTCATACTTCATAAGGAGAAATGTGCATTTTTACCAAAGTAATTCTATTATGAACATGATAGGCAGTAAGTAAAGCTTCTCCCCACAAGTTATTTGGCAATTTAGCATTAAGAAACATTGAATTAATTATATCCATATAAATTATATTTTTTTCTTTCAACCAAATTATTTTGTTGAGGAGTAAACAGTGACTTTTGGTGAATAATACCACTCTCTTCATAGGAGACATCAAATTCATTCGACATATGTTCACCACTTCAATCACTTCGAACCATTTTGATCTTTTTATCATTTTGATTCTCAACTTTAGCCTTGAAAAGTTTAAACTTTTTAAATGCTTCGTCTTTTGTTCTAATCAAATATGCATAGGTATATTTAGATGAATTATCAATGAAAGTGATAAAGTATCTTTTTCCTCGTCTAGTCAAAACACCATTATACTCACAAATATCAATATTAATGATATCTAATATTTATGTATTTGTTCAGCTTTTGGAAATGGTTTCTTAGTCAATTTTGCTTTTATATAAATTTCACACTTATCATATTTTGTATCTTTACAATTAATCAAATCATGTTTAGACATATATTTTAAAGATCTAAAATTTAAGTGTGCTAAACGAGCATACTAAACATCAAAAGAATCAACCAGATAAACAAAATTTATAGGTTTATTATCGTTAACACTCAGTTTATACATGCTTTTACATAAATGTTAGGATCTTCGGATGGCTAGAGAGGAGGGGTGTGAATAGCCACCACTAAAACTCAAAGAATTTCCTCACAAAACTTGGTTAGCACAGCGGAAATAAACAAAACAAAAACTGATGCAAGGAAAGAAAACCAACCAACACTAACAAAACGATGTACGAGGTTCGGGGATACCTTGCCCCTACTCCTCGGCATATCCGTAAGGTGGACGATCCCTTGATCTTTCGGTAGATCACACCCCGGACAAATTCCGGCTAAGTATTTCTCCTTCTCGGTGGAGCAACCTCTCCACAAAAGTCACAGAAAATGATATGAAATGAAGCACAGACTTACAGAGCTTTGTGGCTAAAGGAATGAACAAATGAACTCACAGCCACAATGAAAACAGCGCGCAAAGACAGAAGGATTCCTCAGCCAAGAGCTCAAACACACAGCGCCCTTGCTTAATCGACGACAGAGAGTTTGCAATGCAAAAACATTACCCCAACCTCTCTTCTTTCTCCTTCTTATTTCTCTGCTTTCTTCACTGCGTTTGCCTGCATCGAATCACTGCAAGCTGCATAGAATCGCTGCAACCTGTATCGAATCACTGCAATCAACTCAGGCGTCGCCAATCACTCCTCCTCCTCATTTGGTCCTCTGAACTCACACCAATACCATCCATGGTCTTCACTGGTGTCTTCTGAGCTCGAACCAATGCCAAGGAATCAAGCTGATTGCAGCCAGAACATACCCAGATCGCCAGTATCCGTTGATACTTCAAATGCACCATTTGCAGCCAAGCTCAGTAGAAAAACCATTTTGTCTTATTCCTCTGATAGACCTTAATTTGAATTCAAGCATCGAACATGACTATCCGACTGGGCCTCTAGCTTGGTATGGAAAACTAGACTGTCGGCACCATCCTGGGCCTCCAGCTCGATTGGAGTTGGCATAGCAACCGTGGACCGACAAGCTCTTTTCATCGGTAAATAACAATTTCCCTGGTCCGCGGTCAGAATCGTTCGGACCTCAAGGTCAATCGAGCTCAATTTTCCTCCACTCTGTTCTAGGAATGTGTCGAGTGAGCACCGAATTAGGTGTTGTACCCCATGAGACCGAACAGGCATCCTCCCGATCGGTCCACGACCGATCGAACTATAGCGAGACCCATACATGTAATTTTGTACTCTTTTGAAAGTTTATGTCACTAACAACAAAGCATGTTCAGCCTACAAATCATATTTTAGAATATTCTAGACTGTCACATCAAATATTTGCATGCTCGCTTAAGGAAAAATATTAGTGACACTTTTTGATCTGTCTTTTCCAAGGATGTTTGAGAAAACGTACATATACTTTGAGATGCGTGCATAAATACTATAGTGGCACTATACAAAGGAGTCTCCATTCACAGGCGAAGGTCTACGCTACTTGTTCGTCTATACGCTCTCGGTCACTATCCCTCTCTGACCTAGTCCGGAGAACGAGCTGCCGAGCCCTCTCCGACTTCGTCCGGTCCAGAGAACGAGCTACCGAGCCCTCTCTGACCTAGTCCGGAGACCGAGCTGCCGAGCCCTCTCCGACTTCGTCTGGTCCAGAGAACGAGCTACCGAGCCCTCTCTGACTTTGCGTGCCAAGTATCCGTACTTGGACTTTTCCTCTCCTCATGATCAACCTTGATCATCAATCAGTCTGAGTTTAATTAATGTCTGATACAAACTTAAATCAGTGTCAACATCAAAACAACAGCCAGGTCAGACTGTATCAACAATCTCCCCCTTTTTGTTGTTTGACAACACGATTTAAGTTTAGATCAGAAATGTTCATATTTTCATATTTCCCTAATTTTAGGGGAATCAAGATCCTCCCCCTAAGACAGATACAACACTATGTAAGGATAGGGGAATCAAGATCCTCCCCCTAAAGCCAAACTTTCATTTATCTCTAAACTTAGTTATTCTCTCCCCCTTTGTCAAACACCGAAAAGGTGCGAATTAGGTAAGAAAACTCGAAAAGACTCCCCCTTAACCCATACTGTCGTTTTCTTAATTCACCTAGAATACCCTCTAAGTGTATTATAAGACAGTGATAAAGAAAAGAGAGACATACAAAACATGGCATATGAACAGCATATTAAAAACCAATAAGGAGTGAAACATAAAGAAAGAAAATAAACAGCATAAATAGAGGAAATCAGTAAGTATCCAGGACAGACAAGCATATCCAACAACCAACATCCAAAACATAGACAGTCAAAATGACATCATGGAACAATGTATATCAATCAGCCTCCTCATCATGAGGGGCATCAGCATCATCAACGGGAGGAATGGGTCCCTGAGGTGGCATGCCGCTGCTCGAGGACGGATAGCCCGGGAAATCCTGCGGAGGTGGGTATCTGGCCATCCAATCCATAATCGCCTGATGTGTCACCCGCTGCTGACTGCGTAAATCATCGTAGCGCTGGTCAATCCATGGAGCTCAGCAGCTCATCGTGCCGATCAAAGCGACTCTCCAGCTCGGCGATCTGCCAGCGCAGATCAGGATCGGCCTCTCCATCGTCATCAGCAGGAGGAGCAGCAACAGGAGCAACCTGTCGTGGAGGTCCCCGTGGTAACTCACCTAGGGCTCTCCCATCCTTCCACCGAACATCCCCATTTTGTCCTATGATTCCAGACTTGGAAAATGCCCGCTTCCCAAGTCTGCAATCCTGTCTGACCATCTTGATTAATCTACCCTTAGAGACATCAATCTGAAGGGTCTCGAGCCAATCTGTAATTATATGTCCATAAGGCATATAAACAGTGTAGCCGCTCGGCTCACTATAGGAGATGATCGAAGAGTAGATGCTCGATATGATGTCAAAGTCGAGACACCGACGCAATCCATAAAGCATCAGGCAATGATATGGTCGGATCTCAGACAATGGTTTAGATGTGATAGGCAGAAGGCAGTTTGTGATAATTTTAAAAAGAATGCAGTCTTGAGGAGATAATCTCAAGACTGCAAAAGTAGGAAAGTCAACATCTAGCTCATCAAACCCACCCAGTCTAGGTTGTCTGAAGAAATACTCATAGACGGAGTCAGGTGTGACATCAAAAGGTGAGGGTAGGGGGTCTGGTAGATCAGGAAATATCGAAAAGACATTACCGGAACACCTCCGACAATCGAGATATTCAAAGAAGGATGAGAAATTGAAATCAAGAGCCCGCTTAGCAACTCTTGTTTTATAACCTACATCATTAGGAATCTGATGAAGGTTGTTATAAAACTCATAGACCAAGTCATAGTTGATATCCCGTTCTAAGTAGACAAGTGAGTCAAGTTTGTAGTAGGCAATGATTTCAGACACAGTTGGACAAAATTCGTCCATGAATTTACGATCTACAGACCTACAAGGGAGTAATTTGAAAGTTCTTTGTCTAAAAGCTTCCTCAAAATTGTGGTTCGGGAATCTCCCGGAAACAGAAGGTTGAGGTCGGGAAGTAGCCTTAGACTTCGACTTAGCAGGTGACTTAGAGGTACCCTCACCCTCACCCACTGGTTTCTTCCTAAGGTGTAACAATGTGAACCAATAGGGGAAATAAGTGAGCACCAGAGCCATCAACACCCAAAAAGCACAAAATGGTGAGAAATGAAACCGAAATGCCAAGTTATAGAGAAGTAAAGAGTTACCTTGGTGCCATTGAAGTTTTGGCTAGAGCTTTGGCTAGGGTTCCGGCGTGCAAAGAGAAGAGAAGGGAAGAGAAGGTGTAGGGAAGAGTCGGCTAGGGTTCCGCGTGAAAGAGAAAAAGAAGGGATCGGAAAGATTTAAGGGTTTATTGATGGGTGTACAGTTGATGAAATGATCGGACGGCTGCCCGATCAGGAGTATCAGGAGCCTCCTGATCGGTCCATGGACCGATCCAGGAACATCCTGATCGGTCTGTAGACTGATCAGTAGACGATCAGTACTCGCTGATCGGTCCCTGGACCGATCAGGGAACTTCCTGATCGGTCGGTAGACCGATCAGAGATTGATCAGTGACTTTTTGTGCCGGATCGATCTGATATGTCTCCGGACCGATCAGGGAACTCCCTGATCGGTCTGTAGACCGATCAGAAAGTGATCAGTAGCGGGTTCTGCGTGCCAGGCTGACCTGATCGGTCCGTAGACCGACCAGTGTCTGATACTTAGATATTTCAGTAACTGAAATTCGCAATTTCAGTAACTGAAATTCATAGAGATGTTCGATAGTTCCTGGGAGTTTCTCTAGGAAAACTTCCAAGTTCAGAACCTAGAACCTGGAGGATCTACAAGCATAACGATCACCTAAACATTATGGTCTGAACTTGTTTATAGCCCTAAAGTTGCAGACATTTAGAAAACAAATAACTTAAGGCCTGAGAACTGAAATTTTTGACCTTTGTTATGTTCAGTTTCAAGTTTGTCAAAATATAACCAACTTGCTATTATTCTTTCAAGGACTTGTCCTTGTATCAATCAAAATCATGAAAAACATCGTTCAAATGTATCAAACAGTCCATCAACCAAAGTTTCATAATTTCAAGGTAAAGGTCCAACCAAGTTTCCTTGATTGGAATATATGAGTAAGATCTAGGAATCAAATACACATGAAATATGTAATGGTCTTCCCCATACTCAATTTATGTCTCTTCAACCTCATTATTCAAGGGATGCATGATACATTTTGAATAATTCGGCTGATCCTAGCATCTCACCCCATTTCTAGCAAACAAAAATCATTTGTTAAACCTTATAGTTTGTGTGAGATGTTTCCAAGTTGCCCAAATTAATTTCCCTATTTCTCTTGTTGTTTTAATTGTCCTTATTGATCATGATGAAGTCCTAATGGCCTATTGAGCCAAACACATTCCCAATTCTCTCCTCAAATGACTAAATTCATTTTCCGGAAGAGGTTTGGTGAAAATATCGGCTAGGTTTGACTTTGACTCAACATAGGTGAGTGCAATGTCTCCCCTAGCTACGTGATCTCTAATGAAGTGGTGACGCACTTCAATATGTTTGGTTCTTGAATGATGGACTGGGTTTTTTGTTAGGTTTATTGTGCTGATGTTGTCACACAACACTTGCACTCCCTTATACGAAAGTCCATAATCTTCTAGAGTATGGATCATCCACAACAATTGTGATACACTCTCTCCCATGGCAATGTATTCAGCCTCGGTCGTGGAGAGAGCAACACAATGTTGCTTCCGACTTGACCAACTAACTAATGATGAACCTAAAAATTGGCAACCCCCACTAGTGCTTTTCCGATCCAATTTGCACCCAGCGTAATCGGAATCTGTATAACCTATCAAGTCAAAAGACTCCGTGCGAGGGTACCATAGACCTACTCGAATTGTGCCCTTAAGGTATCTCAGAATTCTCTTAACTGTAATTAAATGAGATTCCTTGGCACAGACTTGATATCTAGCGCACATGCCCACAGCAAAAAGTATGTCCGGCCTACTAGCTGTGAGATATAGAAGACTACCAATCATGCTTCTATATTGCGTTAGATCAACTGGTTTTCCACTCTCATCATTGTCAAGGCGAGTGTTTGTCACCATTGGAGTGGATACTTCCTTAGAGTCACTCATTTTGAATTTCTTGAGCATCTCTTGAGTGTATTTTGTCTGATGGACATAAATGTCATCTCGAGTTTGTTTAATTTCAAGTCCAAGGAAGAATGTCAATTCTCCCACCAGACTCATCTCAAACTCACTTTCCATGTGAGTGATAAATTCATTTAAATAGCCCTTGTTATTTGAGCCACAAATTATGTCATCGACATACACTTGGACTACAAATATGTTTTCACCATCTCTACGCAGAAATAGTGTTGGGTCTATTTGACATCTCACAAAACCCTTTTCTAATAGGTAAGTTGACAACCTTTCGTACCAAGCTCGAGGTGCTTGTTTAAGCCCATAAAGAGCTTTCTTGAGCTTGTACACGTGGTTTGGAGCTTCGGTATTCACAAACCCCGGTGGTTGTTCAACATAGACCTCTTCTTTAATGAAACCATTTAAGAAGGCGGATTTAACGTCCATTTGATAGAGCTTAAAACCTCTATGTGCAGCAAAAGCTAGCATTAAACGAATGGACTCTAATCGAGCCACGGGCGCATAAGTCTCATCATAATCGAGACCTTCGACTTGACTATAGCCCTTGGCTACTAGTCTTGCCTTGTTTCTCACTACTTCTCCCTTTTGGTTTAACTTATTTTTGAAGACCCATTTCGTTCCAATAATGGTGGTCTTCTTAGGTCTAGGAACTAAGTCCCACACTTGGCTCCTTTCAAATTGACCTAACTCATCTTGCATAGCTATGATCCAATCAGGATCATGCAATGCCTCATCAACTAATTTTGGTTCTATTTATGAGATCAAGGCGACCTCATTAGACTCATTTCTAAAGAATGACCTAGTCCTAACCCCTTGTTGAATGTCTCCCACAATCTGGTCTTGGGGATGACTGCAGGCTATCCTTGATTACCTTGGTGTCGATGGTGCCTCATGAGTGATCTCACTAGACACAGGCAAGGGCTCAGTATCAGGTAAAGGACCAGACTGAGCTCTCTCTTGCCTTTGCTCATCGTCATCGGAGTCAATTTGGACTCTTTCTATGTTTTGATCATTTAAACTTAGATTTCTAAGTTCAAATTGAATTTCTCCTACATCCCTTGATTGATCATTTGATTTAGGGATTTATTCAAAAGCTACATCCGAGGACTCTTCAATCAACTTAGTCCTATTGTTGTAGACTCGATAGGCTTTGCTGATGAGAGAGTACCCGACCAGTATCCCTTCATCAGCCTTAGCTGTGAACTTTCCAAGATGATCCTTGGTGTTCAAGATAAACACCTTACAACCAAACACCCTAAGATGTTTGATTGTAGGGGGTTTCCCAAACCAAAGTTCATGGGGAGTCTTTCCTAAAAACCTATGTATCAAGACCCGGTTCTGCACATAGCAAGCTGTACTTACAGCTTCAGCCCATAGATAGCTCGGTAGAGAGTACTCATTGAGCATGCTTTGTGCAGCCTCTTGTAAGACTCGGTTCTTTCTCTCCACAACCCCATTTTGTTGTGGGGTCCTTGGAGTAGAGAACTCATGCCTATATCCCTTTTCTTGACAAAATTTCAAAAATCTATGGTTTTGAAATTCTCCACCATGATTACTTCTAATTGTTTTAATTGTTGTTGATTTTTTATTTTCAGTTCTTCTACAAAAGGAAATAAAAATATCTATGGTTTGGTTTTTATTTTTCAAAAAGAAAGTCCATGTAAATCTAGTAAAATCATCAATGATTACTAAGCAATATCTACTTCCATTCAATGAAATAATATTACTGCAATCAAACAAGTCCATATGCAATAAATCTAAAGCAGTAGATGTACTTACAATGCTCTTACCTTTATGAGGCGCTTTTGTTTGCTTACCCTTTTGACATGCATCACATAGTTTTGACTTTTGATACTTGATGCTTGGTAGGCCTCGCACTAATTCTTTGTTGACCAGCTTTCGAATGTTCTTCATGTTTACGTGGGCCAACCTCCTATGCCAAAGCCACGATTCTTCTTCTTTTGACATGAAACACTTAGCAGAAGCATTAGTAGCACTTTTAAACGATACTTGATAGATGTTATCTATTCTTGTGCCTACTAGTACCGTGTCAAGTGTGTCAATGTGTTTGACCAGACATTGACTTGAGTGAAACTCAATTGTGTAACCCGTATCACACAATTGGCTGACACTTAGGAGATTAAAAGTCATCCCCTTGACTATAAGGACATTTCTGATTTGGAGACATTCGGATATATGAATATCTCCAACTCCTATAACCTTAAGGCTACCATTATTACCAAAAGACACATTACCTCTATTTTTTTTTGAAGGGTAGTAAAGAGTGACTTGTCCCCGGTCATGTGCTTGGAGCATCCACTATCAACAAACCAAGTTGATAGATGCTCCCCCTCGACAAATGCCTACAAGACACGAAAGATAGATGTTTTAGGTACCCAAATCTTGGGACCTAATGCATCTACAATGTAAGACCTAGGAACCCATGCCTTGGTTACACCCTTCCTAGTCTCATGAACCCTAGAAGCATGTGATCTATGAAATTGGGTTCTAGACACTAGTGAAATGAAACTAGACTCTTTGGGTTGATATCCTAACCCGACTTTGTTGTAGACCGCCCTTTGGGCATTTAGAATCATGTCTAATGTCTTAGAACTAGTTGAGAATTTCTCAAGCATTTTCTTGAGTTTCTCAACTTTACTCTTTAAAGCTTTGTTTTCATCCTTAAGAAGCTCTTGATGTAGGTCATCGACCTCATCTTCCCTAAGAGCCTTCAATTTTTCTACTTCATCTTTTAGTGATTTAATTTCTGTTTTTGATTTCTTGAGCAAAGTAGATAAATGAGTAATAGTTCTATAACACTTTTCTAAATGAGGCGAAGTTACCTCTTCATCATCCGAAGATGATGAAGCCGCGGCTGACGTGCCACTTGTGTCACCATCACTTCCGGAATCCGGTTCCTCCTTTGCCATGAGCGCTAGTTGACGAGTGCTTTTCTCCTTCTCTTCCTCCGATGAGCTTGAGGAGGATTCATCCCAAGAAGCTTTGAGAGCTTTCTTCTTCTTGGCCCTTTCCTCCTTCTTCTTGAGTTTTGGACACTCGCTCCGATAGTGTCCTTTCTTGCTACACTCATAACATGTAACGTTAGTTTTATCAATAGACTTACCTTTCCCTTTGAATCTCTGGCTCCTTCTCATGATTCTTCTCACGAAGTTGGCCATCTCGCTTGATGATGATCCTCCTTCATCATCGGACTCGGAGGAGGAAGAGGATGTAGGAATTTCTTTCTCCTTCTTCTTTTCTTTCTTCCTCCTTCTATCCTTGCTCTTTTCTCCTGCAACTAAAGCAATACCTTTCTCTTTTTGACCCTTGTTAGCAAATTCATGAAGTTCCATTTCACAAAAGAATTCATCTAACTTAACAATTGAGAGGTCCTTGGAGACCTTGTAGGCATCTACCATAGATGACCACAAGACATTCCTTGGAAAAGCTTTGAGAGCGTACCTTACGAGATCGCGATTTTCTACGCGTTCATCCACGGAATGAAGACCATTGATGATCTCCTTGAACCTTCCGTGTAGTTCACTTACCGTTTCGCTCTCCTTCATGGTGAAGTTTTGTAGTTGGTTTAGGAACAAGTCTCTCTTGGCGATCCGAGAGTCTCGAGTTCCTTCTTGGAGCTCGATGAGCTTGTTCCACAAATCCTTTGCCCTCATGAATGGACCTACCTTGACAAGCTGATCTTTGGCTATTCCACATTGTAGTGTGACCACCGCCTTGGCATCGACTTGTCCTTTGCGAGTTTGCTCGGCAGACCACCTCTACGACTCTAGTTCCTTACCTTCTTCATCCTTCGGAGGTGTGAAACCTTCCTTGACCGAGAACCACATGGAGATGTCGGTCTTGAGATAATACTCCATACGAATCTTCCAATATTGGAAATCCGCTCCATCGAAGTAGGGTGGGCGATTGGTACTAAAACCTTCCTTCATAGTCATCTTCTTGCTCTTTAGGGTGTTAATCCGAATGAAGAGCGCCTTGCTCTGATACCACTTGTTAGGATCTTCGGATGGCTAGAGAGGGGGGTGTGAATAGCCACCACTAAAACTCAAAGAATTTCCTCACAAAACTTGGTTAGCACAGCGGAAATAAACAAAACAAAAACTGATGCAAGGAAAGAAAACCAACCAACACTAACAAAATGATGTACGAGGTTCGGGGATAACTTACCCCTACTCCTCGGCGTGTCCGTAAGGTGGACGATCCCTTGATCTTTCGGTAGATCACACCCTGGACAAATTCCGGCTAAGTATTTCTCCTTCTCGGTGGAGCAACCTCTCCACAAAAGTCACAGAAAATGATATGAAATGAAGCACAGACTTACAGAGCTTTGTGGCTAAAGGAATGAACAAATGAACTCACACCCACAATGAAAACAACGCGCAAAGACAAAAGGATTCCTCAGCCAAGAGCTCAAACACACAGCGTCCTTGCTTAATCGACGACAGAGAGTTTGCAATGCAAAAACATTACCCCAACCTCTCTTCTTTCTCCTTCTTATTTCTCTGCTTTCTTCACTGCGTTTGCCTGCATCGAATCACTGCAAGCTGCATAGAATCGCTGCAACCTGTATCGAATCACTGCAATCAACTCAGGCGTCGCCAATCACTCCTCCTCCTCATCTGGTCCTCTGAACTCACACCAATACCATCCATGGTCTTCACTGGTGTCTTCTGAGCTCGAACCAATGCCAAGGAGTCAAGCTGATTGCAGCCAGAACATACCCAGATCGCCAGTATCCGTTGATGCTTCAAATGCACCATTTGCAGCCAAGCTCAGTAGAAAAATCATTTTGTCTTATTCCTCTGATAGACCTTAATTTGAATTCAAGCATCGTTATGATACCTGCAACCTGTAACTCAAAAAGTTCATAGCAGATCGTTAGTTCAGAGAAATCAGAAGTTGCAGAAAGACAGCAGAATACAAATGACATCGATGTGGATCGGTCAGCAGACCGATCCATGGCTCTCTGGGCCGATCAGGACACATCCTGATCGGTCCGGGAAGAGTCTGATCGGTCTGTGGACCGATCAGCCTATGTGTGGATCGGTCCACAGACCGATCCACCCTCTCTGTAGACCGATCAGATAACCCACAGAATGCTTCTGTGTGGTTACTGATCGGTCCACAGACCGATCAGATAACCCACAGAAACTTTCTGTGTGGTTCCTGATCGGTCCACAGACCGATCAGATAACCCACAGAAACTTTCTGTGTGGTTCCTGATCGGTCACAAGACCGATCAGGTGACTTAAGTATCACTGGATCGGTCAACAGACCGATCCATAGCTCTCTGTGTTAGTTTTAGAGCCTCCCAGCCCTAAACCCTAACATCTTCCTGGTCCAGAGAACGAGCTACCAAGCCGTCTCTGACCTAGTCCTGAGAACGAGTTGCCGAGCCCTCTCCGACTTCGTCCGGTGCAAAGAACGAGCTACCGAGCCCTCTCTGACCTAGTCCGGAGAACGAGTTGCCGAGCCCTCTCCGACTTCGTCCGGTCCAAAGAACGAGCTACCGAGCCCTCTCTGACCTAGTCCGGAGAACGAGATGTCGATCCCTCTCCGACTTCGTCCGGTCCAGAGAACGAGCTACCGAGCCCTCTCTGACCTAGTCCGGAGAACGAGCTGCCGAGTCCTCTCCGACTTCGTCTGGTCCAGAGAACGAGCTACCGAGCCCTCTCTGACCTAGTCCGGAGACCGAGCTGCCGAGCCCTCTCCGACTTCGTCCGGTCCAGAGAACGAGCTACCAAGCCCTCTCTGACTTTGCGTGCCAAGTATCCGTACTTGAACTTTTCCTCTCCTCATGATCAACCTTGATCATCAATCAGTCTGAGTTTAATTAATGTCTGATACAAACTTAAATCAGTGTCAACATCAAAACAACAGCCAGGTCAGACTGTATCAACAATAAATAATATTATCCTATGAAGGACCTATTCTTTGATACAATACATGTATTACCCTCAAGTATAACCTTAAGCCCATTCTTACACATAAGACTGACGACAAATAAAAGTTTTTTTTTTTGAATGTCAGGAACATGGTAGACATTATTCTAAGTCATTTTCTTTTCAGAAAAAACTCAATCTGCACCATTCCTTTTTCGGCAACCATCATTGCATTATAATTCTCCATAAGAATAGTTTGTTCATGCTTTTCAATTTGATACGAGGAAAATAATTGCTTGTTATTGCAAATATGAATGGTAGCACCAAAATCAAGCCACTAATCATTAGACTTTAATTTGTTATAGTCATGTTGGTTTCAGTTATCATGCTAATTTCCATTTTTGAGATCGTTGCACAGATTGCTTCATGTTGTTTTGCAACAACATTAGCATTATTGACATTGATTTCTTTCTTATACCTACAGTCATTTTTGCGATGACTTTTCTTGCCATAATTGAAACATTTACCAAAAAAAAATTTCTAGCTATTTCTAGAAGTCTTGAATTTTCTTTCATTATTGACCTTGAAGTTCTTTTTAAAGTTACTTATTTCGGCAACATTAACTTTAAAGGATTCATTGCTATTGCTATTGGGATTACGAGACATAGTCTCCTCTTCAATCCTTAAATGTTTTTGCAAGTCCTCTAAGGTTAAATAATCTCTGTTATGCAAAAGTTTCTTTTTATAATCATTCCAACTTTAGGGTAATTAGCAATAATTGTATCCATTTGAAATGATTAAAAAAAAATCACTTTTAATTCACGAAGTATGGTAACAATGAGTTGTAGTTCATGTATTTGATTAAGAACAGACTTGGTATCAATCATAATATATTTAAGATACTTTAAGATAAGGAATTTGTCTATACCTTCTTTTCAGCTTTGTATTTGTATTTAATTGCATTCCATATCTCTATTAAAGATTCAATTAAGTTGTAGAGATCATAGAGTCTATCGAAGAGAGTGTTGAGAATATATGACCATGACGTATCACCACGTCTTCTTCACTCTTCTTCCATGTAGCCTTGACCGTATCAAAATCATTATCCTTTGGCCAGGGCATAGCGCAGACAGTAGGTGTATGACATCTCTGACGTAATGGTCAGAAGTTAATTCTCAGGAACTGATAACTTGGGGTTTACCTCACCATGTGTCTATGACCTGTGTACCTGCATTTACCTTCCTCCATATCCGTAGAGTCGACACTAGGAGCCGCTAAGGTAGCGGATCTACCTTTTCTTGAGAACAGTAAGTAGGAAGAATAATTTTCTTTTCCAATGGGTAAAATTGGTATCATCGAATCGTTTGAGTTGAACATTTGGATTGAGAAAAGATGACATATTCTTTTCAATTTTCATTGCAGACATAAAACCTTAAAGATAGTTGGAATTTACAATTTGGAAACATAGAACTATAAAAGTAGAACGGATTTCTGGCATCTCGAAATGCTTAGGTTGAGGTGTATGGAAATACTTTCCTTCAAGGTTTTATTTATCCTCACTACTCAAAGTTTTCTAATAAGTTTTATCAACAAATTACCTCCAAGATACAACAATCCTTAAACACAGTATCTAGTAAAAATATTAAACAGCCACAAACATATTAAAAATCTATAGAAATCCATTGAATTTATAGAAAGATTGGTATCTTTCCATGAATTAACATATCTTTCAAAAAAATAAACAATCCAATTAAGAGACACATCAATTTGCAATTATATGACAATCTCTTACCATCTCTGCCTTTAAAATCAAAGATAGGCAAGATTCTTTGGACCCATACCCCTGGTCCATTCTTGGACCAGGGTCACTCATTGGTGGGATTTCATGAACGCCACATGTATAACAAGTGGGGTCCATAGGATCCCACCAATAAATAGAGTGATCTATTCTCTAAACCACACTTTGCAGTTCAGAGGATCTGTGTTCGGACCACGGGACGGGATCCTCTTGACCCGTACCCTTGGTCCGCTCCTGGACTAGGGATCACTCATTGGTGGGATTCCATAAACCCCACCTATATAACAAGTGGGGTCCACAGGATCCCACCAATAAATAGATCTGAACCGCACTTTGTGGTCCAGAGGATCTGCGCTCGAACCATGGGACAGAATCCTCTTAATCCGTACCCCTAATTTGCTCCTGGACCAGGGGTCACTCATTGGTGGGATTCCATGAATCCCACCTGTATAACAAGTGGGGTCCATAGGATCCCACCAATAAATAGAGTGGTCCATCTTCTAAACTATACTTTGCGGTCTAGAGGATCCACGCTCAGACCATGGGACGGGATCCTCTTGACCCCTACCCCTGATTCGCTCTTAGACCAAGGGTCACTCATTGGTGGGATTCCATGAACCCCACCTATATAATAAGTGGGGTCCATACGATTCCACCAATAAATAGAGTGATTCATCCTCTGAACTGCACTTTACGGTCCAGAGGATCTGCGCTCAGACAACGAGATGGGATCCTCTGGACCCATACCCCTGGCCCACTCCTGGACCAGGGGTCACTCACTGGTGGAATTCCATGAACCTCACATGCATAACAAGTGGGGTCCATAAGATCCCACCAATAAATAGAGTGGTTCATCCTCTGAACCGCACTTTGCGGTCCAGAGGATTTGTGCTTGGACCATGGGACGGGATCTTCTGGACCCATACCCCTGGTCCGCTCCTGGACCAGGGGTCACTCATTGGTGGGATTCCATAAACCCTATCTGTATAACAAGTGAGGTCCGTAGGATCCCACCAATAAATAAAGTAGTCAATCCTCTGAATCATACTTTGAGGTCCAGAGGATTTGCACTCAGACTACAGGATGGGATCCTCTGGATCCATACCCTTGGTTCGCTATTGGACTAGGGGTCACTTGTTGGTAGGATTCTATGAACTCTACCTATATAACAAGCGGGGTCCATAAAATCTTATCAATAAATAGAGCGATTCATCTTTTGAATCATATTTTACGATCTAGAGGATCTGCGCTCGGGCCATGGGACGGGAACTTCTAGACCCATACCCCTGGTCCGCTCCTAGAGTAGGGGTCACTCATTGGTGGGATTCCATGAACCCTACCTATATAACAAATGAGATCCATAGGATCCCATCAATAAATAAAGTGGTCCATCCTTTGAATCGTACTTTGAGGTCTAGAACATATGTGCTCGGACCATGAAATGAAATCCTCTGGACCCGTACTCCTGATCCACTCCTAGACCAGAAGCCACTTATTGATGGGATTGTATAAACCTTAGAGGTCTATAAAATTTTATCAATAAATAGAATGATCCATGTTTCGAATCGTATTTTACAATTCAAAAGATCTACACTCTACTCCAGGACCAGTCCCCAACAAATCATTGTCTCGGATGGGAAGAATTCTGATTACAAATAAATTAATTGGGCAAGAGTGTTTGATCGATCACTCGACACGCAACTGAGTCCCATTCCAGATAAGGCAAAAAACATGATCATCCTTTGAATCAATTGTATATCTAAATATATAAAATAAAAGTGATATCATTTGTATACGCTACCATAATCAATCGTACGTCTCTTTCTTATCAACTTCTTGATTTTTCCGGGCATTTATCAAACTAAAATTGACCAAAAAAATAGTCCTTTAGTAAAAATTTTAAAATGGGCGACCGAGGTACTTTTGGTTTTTCCTAAAGAACTTTAATATTACATTAAAATCTTAAAAGGAGGGGGAAAACAGTGTCTAAATGAAACTTTTTACCTTAAAAATTATCCTATAATTAATTAAAAAAAACTCAGTGAACAACAATTATAGGCATTCTCGCAATATTTTTGCAACCAAAGAAAATAGGGTAAAAAAACTTAAAAGGGTATCTTAAATTAATAAAAACATCAAATTAACATTAAAAAAAGATAAATCAAATGAGCGCTTCTCTCGTGATTCTATCTCAAAAATATCTCAAATACCTCTAAATTCAACATTGTTGTAGAAGCTACCCGCTAGCTTCTACAACGTGTAGAAGCTAACAAATAGATGTTAAACTATGTAGAAGCTACATACACACTCGATTATGATTAAATTATGTTCATTTAAATTGTAATGAGTTTCCTGAAGCTCCTATCAGTTAGTTTGCTCGTTGAAATATTATTTTAATCAGGTAATTACTCAAAAAAAATATAAATTCATCGTTGTAAAATCTGGCAACTAGCTTATGCATATTGTAGAGGCTAGCAATTAACTTTTGTATGTTGTAGAAGCTACATGCTAGTTTGTACACGGTCGATCATGATCAATTCATTTGAAATGTAATAAGTGTCATGAAGTCTCAATCGTTTAGTTTGTTTGTTGAATGCTATTTTAATCAAATATCGTTCAAATAAGTAAAATCAAAATGATATCATCACTATTATAGAAGTTAAATGCTAACTTCTGCACATTGTAGAAGTTAGTAATTAACTTTTATACATTGTAAAAGCTAACCTCTAGTGTTTACAATTGAAGAAATTAGTTATTATAATTGTAAAAACTAGTTACTAGTTTCTACCCGATCGAATGATCAACTAATGCATTATAAAAGCTAATTGTTAACTTATAAAACTAATTGCTAATTTCTAGCATTGTAAAAGTTAATTACTTATTTAAGAATATTTTAGACATGTCATTTAAATTTTAAATGAGATGCAAGTTTGATTTTAATGTGAAATGGAGCGCCCATGAAGCTCAAATGATGGAGGTCCCTTTCATTTTTGCCCAAACAAAAATCTGATGTAGATTTCGCGAGGAAGACAGGGGGAGTGACACCGGAATATCTAATGTCCTCTCCATTATTCATTTATGTGATTCGAAATGTACGTGAATGGTGGAAGAGAGAAACACGCGAACAACCAACTGATTTTTTCATGACACAAAAACATAAATTTATTAGTAAAATATGTCCATGCCATAAAAATTCTTTTTTTTTTAATTTGTGCATATTATCTTGTATATTTATCATTTTCTAATTTTTAATATTGAAAATATCGCTTACAAGATATTTTGTTTCACTAATAAAATGTCCTTGAGTTTTAATCATTGAAATTTACTAATTTGAGTAATTTTTCACTAGATCACGTCACAAAATTGTTGGTAATTACTAATTTGCAATTAATTTGTTTAATTAGAAGCAAAATTTCCACTATAAATACCATTGGTCCGGTGTTGAGAGAGATCGCAGGCCGGGACGGGTGAGAGCTGCCGGGGGAGAGTGCGCCACAATGAATGTGCTATCAGTCTCCTCATCCACAGCTTTTCCGGCCAGGTCCGGCCGTCGCCGGCGGCTTCCACCATCTAGGCTTCCGCCCACCCCATCCCCCTCTCCTCCTCCGTTTCCGAGCGTTGTGTCGGCAGTTAAAACGGTAGAGAAGACCTTGGAGCCTCAAATCAAAAAAGATCCGGCCGCCGGAACGAGTACCGGTCCTCGTAAGGTGGCCGATGACCACCGGAACACCACTCGCCCGCCAACTATTGCGCGCCCCAAACCGGCTTCTCTTCGACCTCGAAAACCGCCCTCCTTAATGGCTACCGTCTGCAACGATCTCGAGGAGCTCATCCACACCTTCATTGATCCCCCCGTCCTCCGCCCTTCCGTCGACCCCCGGCGCGTGCTGTCCAACAACTTCGCCCCCGTCGACGAGCTCCCCCCGACGCCCTGCCCCGTGGTCCGCGGCGCCATCCCGCGCTGCCTCGCCGGCGGCGCCTACATCCGCAACGGGCCAAACCCCCAGCACCTGCCCCGCGGCCCCCACCATCTCTTCGACGGCGACGGGATGCTGCACTCCCTCCTCCTCCCCGCCAGCGGCGACGGGACCGACCCTGCCGTCCTCTGCTCCCGCTACGTCCACACCTACAAGTACCTCCTGGAGCGCAACGCTGGCGCGCCCGTCTTCCCCAGTGTCTTCTCGGGCTTCCACGGCTTCGCCGGGCTGGCGCGCGGCGCGGTGACGGCGGCGAGGGTGCTCACCGGTCAGATGAACCCGATGGAGGGAGCGGGGCTGGCAAACACCAGTTTAGTCTTCTTCGGCGATCGCCTCTACGCGCTGGGCGAGTCCGACTTGCCGTACGCCGTTAGGGTGTCGCCGGAGGACGGGGAGATATTCACACTGGGGCGGTGCGACTTCGACGGCCGTCTCTTCATGGGGATGACCGCCCACCCCAAGAAGGATCCATCAACCGGGGAGCTATTCGCCTTCCGATACGGCCCGGTTCCTCCCTTCCTCACCTACTTCCGGTTCGACGCCGAGGGGAACAAGGCGGGGCCCGACGTGCCCATCTTCTCGGTGCAGCAGCCGTCGTTCCTGCACGACTTCGCCGTGACGGGGCGGTACGCTGTCTTCCCGGACCTCCAGATCGTGATGAAGCCGATGGACATGGTGCTGGGGGGCGGCGCGCCGGTGGGGTCGGACAACAGCAAGGTGCCGCGCATCGGCGTGCTGCCGCGGTACGCCACGTCGGAGGCGGAGATGCGATGGTTCGAGGTGCCGGGGTTCAACCCGGTGCACGCGGTGAACGCCTGGGAGGAAGAAGGGGATCTGGTGCTGGTGGCGCCCAACGTGCTGTCGGTCGAGCACGCGCTAGAGCGGATGGAGCTGGTGCACTCCTCCATGGAGATGGTGCGTATCGACCTGGAAGGCAGCGGGGCGGTGTCGCGGACGCCACTGTCGGCGGCGAACCTCGACTTCGGGGTGATCCACCCGGGCTACCTGGGGCGGAGGAACCGGTACGCCTACCTCGGAGTGGGAGACCCCATGCCGAAGATAAGCGGGGTGGTGAAGCTCGACTTCGAATCCGCCGGACACGGCGACTGCGTGGTGGCGCGGCGGCACTTCGGCCGGGGGTGCTTCGGAGGGGAGCCGGTTTTCGTGCCCAAAAGTGAAAGGGAAGAGGAGGAGGAGGACGAAGGGTACCTGGTGTCGTACGTGCACGATGAGGTCCGCGCCGAGTCGAGGTTCGTGGTGATGGACGCGCAGTCGCCGGAGCTGGACATCGTGGCGGAAGTTCTGTTGCCCCGCCGGGTGCCCTACGGATTCCACGGACTCTTCGTCTCCAAAGAAGAACTGCGATCGCAACGCCAATCGTAGAGATCGCAAACCCCAAGGAGGGCCCTACATGCGCCTCTGTGGACCCACCAGGGTCCCAATTTACTCCTCAATGTCATATATAACATGTTTATTTTTATTATTGTGAATAAAAATGACTATATTTTATAAGATAATTCATGGTCGTTGGCAGAGGATCAAATTCTAACCGGTATATGCGTGATTGCGACTTTTATGCATTAATTGGAACCACAAATGCTGCTTGGTTGAGATTTAAAGACAATAAGTCTGCGGGATGTTGACCCCCGAGCTCATAGTCATCTCATGGGAAGTAACATAACGTGGCCGAAGAGACTATCATAAACTTTTTAAAGTTTGTCTCTTCTTTACAGAACTCTTAATCACTTCAAACAAAAATTAATATATTTTTAAAAACATCTTTAACGTATCTATATTGAATTCGATAGAGTAAATTGAAAATTAGGTACGCTTAATAAGAAATCTCGAAATCTGTACATGTGATTCACTGCAAAATGCCGTTGTCATATTCATCACTCAGACTTGTTCTTAAACTTTTCTTACGAGTTCAACGGATTTATGATTGATCTCCTCTCTCCTCATCCAGAGTCGTATATGTGTTCGACGGAGCTGAGCACATATTAAAAAATGACTCTTTTACAATGATAACTAATAATAAAATTCAATTTACAAATAACATATATACTAAATATATAAATAAATTAAAAATAAATATATTACATCAATAAAAAATTAATAAATATTTAAATAATTATATAAACACTACTCGTCTAGATGTTTTAAAGATAAAAATATTTATTAAATCTGTATAATTCAATTGTCAGACACTTTCTTTCTCAATCAATAATATTGATAGCCCATTTAGTGTATCCTATAATATTGAGACCAATGCAGTGACCGCAAGCAGTAGCAAGGTGATAAGTAGTGACCATCATGCAATTAGGTCGCAATTGCCATAAGCGACTGAGGTAGCATGCGACAGCCCCGTGCTACGCAATTAGGTCACGCGAGCAAATGCCAACCGCCAGTCCACGTTGAGTGAGATAACCACTGCGAGAATCAACGCGATTAGGTCACATAAATGATCCTTGTTGCACAATTAGGTTACAATTAGTGTCACGCGTTGCAAGATGAAGAAGATGGTCGAAGAAGAAGATTATGATTACCTCTTATTCCGTAGATCCGTGCCTTGGTAGAAAGAACGTTGTAGAAAAAATCGCATGCAAAGAAGAGCAACACCGAAGAAGAAATTGCGTGCAAAGAAGAGTCATGCGTCGGTGTATACTTTGGAGCCATGAGAATAGGTTTAACGACCATTTAAGATCCATGTCTCTCATTTTTTTTAGTATAATTAAAAAAAAATAGACCCTTCATTGAGTTGGGTCCTGAGGTAGTTGCCTCTCTAACCTTATGGAAGTTACGGCTCTGTCCTCACCAAAGAATACGATCTTTGCCTTAAAATCATCTGCTTTTGGCTTTTTCTTATTCGTTATTTCCTTTATTTTTATAATTGTTATCGATATTAATTTGATCAGATCCCAAGCAAGGCATGCTAGTGCTGACAATCTAACAACGTAAGTATAATATAATCACTGATTCATATTTTAATTATAAGTCCAAACTAGGGCAACATCACACATCCTTTTTATTCGGAGACTTTTACTACTTAATTATGCTCCACGAGAAGACACACAGCATGCAACTCGTTCACTTTGGCTTTGCTGGCTGAGTAACCTTGGCAGTAGCAGTACTGCTTGTGGTCTGCAGGATTCGATGTACAGGTTAAGCAGTTCGCAAACCATGACTATATATGCTCTTAGTTTCGAGCTGACAAAAAGGTATACGTATTTTAATGAGAAATTGAAAACGCATGGATCACCTTCTTTGGCTCCTGTGGCCTCTTGTTTGCGGTGACTGCAGATTTTACGGCTGCAGGCTTGAGCTGAACCTTGGGCCCTGGAGATGAGGCCACTGGCTTTTCCTCTTTCATGGATGCCATTCCAACTTCCAAGATATTAGGAGTACTGAAACTTGCCCACAATTTATAGAGCAGTGCTGAAGAAAGAAGGTGTCATTGCTAATGCAGTATCAAGATTCTTTCCTTGGACGCATATCGCCATTTAGGAATATGATGTCCGTGTCTCTTGTTAGGCATTATTGAGCAGGATAGGAGGTTCTGATCAGTAGTGGAATAAAAAGTTGTATGAAATAATGGAGGTGGTGCAGAATTATTGAGACAAGTTGTACAGGGACAAGAGAATCCTTCCTTTTCTATATGGCTATCATTGTTTTGGATACATATTTCAGGAGGACAAGTTAAAATAATTCACATAGAATCGTGCAGATCAAAATATAAATGCATGAGACATTATTTATGTGGCTAATATAATCCATCAGGTTGTATTGATTCATTCCGAGGTTGATCTATAGAATGGTAGATTTCATATGGGATTGTCCCTAATTTTGATAAAATAATATAAGGGATGTGATCCGGTCCGAAGCTGAGTAGATGGTTGGCTAGGAACGTGGTTTTGTGATTGACTGGAAGAAGACCTCGTACTGTCTTACCAAATCAGGAGCGTTAGTACCGGACAAGGGAAAGGGTCCCGGCATTGGACCTCCAATGCTTAGGTCAATGATCCGTGTATGAGGAAAAGAAGAATCGTAAGAAAACTGTAGCAATAAACATGCTCACAAATGAAGCATCGCATACAATCGTCTGTAGATGGAGACCCCCTTTATAGTGTCACTGTAACATCTGTGCATGCATCCCAAAGTATATGTATATTTTTTAAAGTGTCTTAAGAAAAGACAAGTCGAAAAGTGTCTTTAACATCCTTCCTTAAGTGAGCACGTAAATTTCTGATATGACATGCTAGAAACTTCTAAAGCATGATCTATCAATGGGATATTCCCTATCCTTTTTAGCACAAATTTCCATAAAAGTACGACATGTCAGTTGTACATGTTCTTCTATAAGCCAATCGTCCGCTAACCGGTCGGGAGGACCCTCGTTTGGTCTTATAGGGTGTAGCACTTGACTCAGCGCTCATTCGACGACCTATCCTTGGAACTGAGCAAAGGAACATTGAGTCCGGACAGCCCTGAAGCCTGATTTGCCCTGACCGCAGATTAGGGAATTTACTATTTGCCGATGAGAATAGCTTGCTGGTCCCCAATTTCTATATTAATTCCGACCGAGTTGCATGCCCAGTCGGACATTCATGTTCAACCAGCTATGTAATCTGATTGAGCAACCCATAGTGTTGCAAGTGCCTTTGACCTCCTATTGACTTTGACTGCCATGTCAGCCTGTCTTCACTGTTTTGACCCACTTTTGGGGGCCCATCTTCATCGCCGTATCACAAGCCTTCTCCTCAAATCTAGTTGAAGGAGGCTGCACGTTCAACTGACTAGACAATTAGTATTCTTTTGCAACTCTTCTTCCCGAGCGGGCGTTTTAGGTTTTAGGCTCTTCAAGAAGCCGATTTCTTCCCAGTCGGGAGACCCCGAGATTGATGCCGCTCGGACCCGACATGGGCAACACTTAGTCGTTGATTAGCTCTTTTCGGATTTCCTTCTCGAGCGGCCACCCATACTCAATGACCTTTAATTGATACTGACGTCACCATGATTTCTTGGAAATCGCTAAAATCTTCCGTCATTAATGCAAAGCATGCCGAGCATGCTTTCTAATCATACGCTTGCTGATTATTTCCATTTTTCATTAATGTCACCTGTGATTGAATGTCACATGTCGAGATCCTCTACCATCGACTATTCGATGTGACAGGTGACTATTGGGATTCAATGTGACAACCACCTTTTCAAATTTTGACGGTCTTGATCGAATCTCGTTTTCTCAAGCCCTTGATCGGACGACTCGGGATAACCTTTGTCAAGGTTTTTAGAGCCTTCCTTTCTCCCTTCACTATATTGCCTCATCTTCTCTTTGTCCGCTTCCTTGCTCTCTGCATTATGTTCCTCGCTGGCGATTTTATTTTCCAGTAAATTCTTCCTTCTTTCTCCTTTCGAGCTCTGATGTCTTGTTCTCCTTCTCCTCCTCCAGCTGTCCCTGAATTGTAGTATACCTCCACCAAGTCAGACTTCAACGGTGATGAGGTGGATCAAATGAAAATGAATTATCACATTCTCGATGATCACCAAATCACAATCTCTTCTGCCTATGATCGTCCTCATACACCTCCTGATAGTTTCCTTCCTTTCTTTAAGAACCAATTATATGTCAATCTACGCTTTCCTATTCATCCTTTTATTTCTGAAGTCTGTAGGTATTTTCATATCCCGTTATCACAGTTGGTGCTTAATTCCTTTAAGTTATTGTGCGGGGTCGTGAAACTATTTTGTGTGTACAAGATTCCTCTCCTGCTCCGTATTTTCACTATTTTTATTACCCTAAATTATTCTAGCCGATCACCTTCTGTTGGTGTATTTGACATCAATGATCAAACCTGAGTTTTGATAAATGACAAGTAGATTAAAGTTAAATGTGTTATTGATCTAACCTTGTTATCTAGTGTGCAGAGTTTAATAACTTGACGGGTCAAGAGGATCTGACCCTAGGCAGGAAGTCCAAATGTGAGATTCTAGCAAGAGGTCGGGATATTCGATTCTCGATGAGAGGAAGTTCAGATGTCCAATTCTCGATGAGTGGAAGTCCGGATATCCGATTCCGATAGGAGATCGGGATATTCGATTCCCGATTAACGAAGTCCAGATATGCGATTTTGGTAGAAAGACCTAGTGGGTCAGATTGACATCAAGGAGATAACTTGACACTTGGTAAGTGAAGGTAAGTCACTGGAGGAGAGTGACTCTGTGAGGACGTGTCCCAATTAAGGGGACATTAAGTGTTAGCCCAATTTAGGTCCATTTCAGAAATCTAAATTGAGACTCTGACTAGATCCTACTTTGGAGGATAGGGTCTAAGTCATAAATTAATCATATTATTATTGTGTTAACCTTATTTTATAGGATAAATATTTCTATGTTGGACTAACATATTTTGCAAGGCAAAGGAAGTATAAAAAACCTCTAGTGAATAGTTCCCGAGGTGCCTTCGGGAGCTTAGAAGACACCTTGAGTATTGTTCATCGAATTACACGAAGAAACCAATGATGCCAAGGTAACTAAATGAGACCTCCTTCTAAATTCTTAATTTAATCTTAAAATGCAGGACGGAGAAACCACAAGCCAACTACTAGCGAGGATCAAGGATATCCTCAACGACCTACACATGATCGAACATCAACTTGAGAACCGCAACGTCATAAGGTATGCTCTGAACTCGTTTCCTTGAACCTCACTATGGGCATCGATTGTAGATGCCTATAAGGTTTCGAAGAACTTTTCAAAGTTAAAATTAGACAAGTTATTTTGTGAATTAAAACTGCACGAACAAACTAACGAAACAAAGGTTAAGAAAGAGATTGCTTTCCTTGCAGGTGCTTCAAAGGGGACAAAACCTGAGGTGTAAACTGAGTCTGACTCGGAATCAGATGAAGAAGAGGAGCTGGTGAATATGGTAAGGAAGATGTTCACTAGATGCAAGAAATCTTCACCAAACATGATATGAAGAAGGTGTCTAAGTCTGCATCCAACAACTCAAAGGTAAGCACCACGTGCTACGGTCGCAACAACAAAGGGCACTTCAAACACGAATGCCTGAATGAAGACAAGATCAAGAAGACAAAGAAAACGGAAGCACTCAAGGCGACTTGGGACAAGTCTTCTACAGACAGATCAGAAACTGATGAACCAAAGCATGCAAGCTACCTCGCGTTGATGACAACGGAAGGCGAATCGAATCAAGAAGAAGAGTCTGAATATGAGTTGAGCAATGGATCCGTCGTTTCAGATGAACCAACTAGGGTATAATTTAATTTTACTGCAAAATTTTTCAAAATCATTTCCTGTTTAAATAAAAAATTAACAAAACTGAGGAACACGCTAAACACCTCCTTAAGGAAAATAACATCTTAAGAAACAACTGAGCCTGATATACTTAACTGACCAAGTTCAAGATAGAAACTTAACTCAAGCTATAAATCTCGAGAAAGAAAAGTCTATCTTGAAAAGTCAAGTTAAAGAGTTAAAAGAACAGTTGAAAAAGTTTACGTCGGGATCCAAGTATCTAAACATGATATTTGGATCCCAAAGAGTTGTATACAATAAATCCAGATTTGGATACAAGTCTAACTCTACTTTTAAATCATTCCTAACCTTAACTCAAAATAAAAAACTAACTAAGGCTTGAGTTCCAAAAGTGTGCCTAACTATGTAAGTAAAACTTAATCAATATTATGTACCAAAAATTAAAATACACTACCTAAAACCAAATCAAAATAACTCAACATTAATCTCTAAAATTAAACCCTCTAAGCTAAATTCAATAAAATCAAATAAATCAAAAACTAAATCTAAATCAAATAAATATGAAATTAATCTAAACTCAAACTATAACCAAGTTTATTATAATTATAAAGCAAATTGACATAAACTTAAAACCGAAAACCTAAACCCAAAGTTTAATAATTCAGGATGTCCAAGTCTGCATCCTGAATTATGTTCACTAGATGCAAGAAAAACTTCACTAAACACGATACGAAGAAGATGTCCAAGTCTACATCCAACAACTCAAAGGTGAACAACACGTGCTACGGCTGCAACAAGAAAGGGCACTTCAAACATAAATGCATGAACGAAGACAAGATCAAGAAGACAAAGAAAAAGAAAGCACTCAAGGTGACTTGGGACAAGTCTTCCATAAACGAATTAGAAACTGACGAACCATAGCATGCAAGATACCTCGCGCTGATGGCAATGGAAGGCGAATCGAATCAAGAAGAAGAGTCTGAATATGAGTTGAGTAATGGATCCGCATCTGGTTCAGACGAACCAACTGGGGTATAATTTAATTTTGCTGCAAAATTTTTCAAAATCATTTCCTATTTATATAAAAAATTAACAAAACAGAGGAACACACTAAACTCCTTCTTAAGGAAAATAACATTTAAGAAACAACTGAGCCTGATATCCTTAACTGACCAAGTTCAAGACAGAATGTAATATATCGTAGCCAAATAATAATAAAATAATAAAGTTTTATGGATGAATAACATTAAGGAAAATTTTAGGAACTTTTAGAAATTTTCTGGGAATTATTTGGAGTTCGTATGACAAGTTTATGAGGATGAATTTATAGGCTTGGGGAAAAGTCTGTTTTAAATACCCAATTAAAGTAGGAGTTGATAAGAAAGTAACTTAGGCTTTAATTAAATTAAACCTAAGATTTATAATTTAATAAACTTTCCTTTTATTTCTTTTATTTCCTTATTCCTTCTTCTTATTTCTACCCGAACCCTTGCTCCTCGATTAAATGCTGAGTGTCTCCTCTCTTCCTTGTTAGGACCAAAAGTAGCTAGAGGGGGGGGGGGGGGGGGGAATAGCTCCGCGTTTGCTCGTCATGCTTCGGCGTTGCTTGTTTCTTCGAAGATGTGCAGCAGAAAATACAGAAACAAATCACACAACGCTAACACGGTTGGTTTACTTGGTATCCACCTCACAAGAGGTGACTAGTCCAAGGATCCACACCAACACACACACCCTCCACTAAATAAAACTCTCCTTTATGGTAACTACCAAGGGCGGAGAAGCCCTACAAGACTCAATACAAGAAGAAGAAAGGGTAGTAAAGAAATACAAGCTTACAATGAGTGCAGAAACCCTAACCCTAGTTTCTTCTTCTTGCTTTGATCCGCCTCTTGACTTGGAAGAGCCTCCAAGAACCTTCAAGAACTGGCGATCTCGATCTTGAGAAGAGCTGTGGAGGAGCTGGTGAAGATCTGAAATGAATCGGTGAAGAAGTGCCGAAGACAACGCTCGCCTGCGGCTCAAATACGACTCAACGGTCGGATCCCAATCGATTCGATTATTCCCAATCGATCGGGGAGGCTTTGGATCGATCGACGGATCGATCCAGAGCGCCTCTGTGCTCTGGAAAAACGCCTGGATCGATCTGCGGATCGATCCAGCGTTTATCGCGCGAAGCAGCAGCGTCCCAATCGATCCATTGATCGATTGGGACCTCTGGATCGACTGATCGATCCAGAGGCTTTCTGTTCGCTGGGAAAGGTCTGGATCGATCCATTGATCGATCCAGAGCCTGGATCGATCCAGTACTTGGTTTTTGCCCAAAACCAAGTCCCAAACCTCCCAAATCAACATCCGGTCAACCTTAACCTGTTGGTATGTCATGCCTAGCATCTAGTCACTCCCTTGACCTGCTAGGACTTCCTCACCAAGTTTTCGGTCAATCCCTTTGACCCACTTGGACTTTTCTTTCATGCCAAGTATCCGGTCACTCTCTTGACCTACTTGGACTTTTACCTAGCTTCACTCACTAGGTCTTTCACCTGGCTTCACTCACCAGGATTTTCCTTCTGCCTGGCTTCACTCACCAGGACTTCCATACTGCCTAGCTTCACTCACTAGGACTTTCACCTGGCTTCACTCACCAGAATTTCCTTCCAGTCAGGTATTCCTACTTGACTCTTCTTCATTCACACTGATCAGTCCCTGATCAGAATCTCCCCATATGAACAACTGCACCTGCATTGTTCATGTGTCTACATGTATTGTCAAACATCGAAACTATGACCAAGACTCAAGCTTGGTCAAACTACCCAGTCAACCTTGACCTAAGGGATATTGCACCAACAATCTCCCCCTTTTTGATGTTTGACAATACCTTTAAGTTTGGACCATTCTGAGTTAAGCTAATCCCATAGCCTTAACTCCATTCATGCCAAAGTATGAATGTTGGTTCCCTTCATTCTCCCCCTATGACCTCCCCCATAGGTAATGAAGGTCTAACTTAAACCACACATTCTCCCCCTATTGGTACACATCAACCCATCTTTGAGCACACATCAACCCGTGCCTCAATTTTGGGCACATTTCAACAAATGCCCCATTGTATAAATCTCTCCCCCTGAAGAGTTGCTCATCGTTGTTCACAACTTCACTCGTTGTGACCAACACGATAATGAAGGTCCCATTCCCTTCATTTTCAAATAATGCTCGCTATGGAGCATTAACATGGTCTAATGACCCAAATGAAGGTCCCATACCCTTCATTTTTCCTTAACCCTACATTCTTCCTCAATGTAGGCAAATGCCCATCCTTGAGCATTGTCCACTTAACGGAAGGTTAACCACCTTCCAAGGTTTATGAAAAATAATTTTCATGCCTTTAAAGAGTCCCTCCCCCTAAAGACATGGTGGTAACTTCTGTCATTGCACCAACAATGACCTGGAATCCCTAAAACTTTAGGAAACCCTATAGAGAAGTTTTGAGGTTCAAATATTCAAAATCTGAAACAAACCTCAACCTAAACTTCAACTTAGCCTTCCTTAACCAATCCATCCTTGTTTTCAACATGAAAACACCCTTTTTATGTATACAAATGTATTGTGAGGGGTTTGGAATAGTTACCTAGACTAAAATAGGTTTAAAGATGCTGAAATTAGGCTTTCCCAGCCAAAATCAGCAACTTGGATCGATTGGAGTTAGGTTCCAATCGATTGAACCTTTCTGAATCGATCCACTGATCGATTCAGACTTCTTGGATCGATCGGCTGATCGATCCAGCGAGCTTCTGCTCGCGGGAGACTTGCCTTCTGAATCGATCCATGGATCGATTCAGGCACTCCAATCGATCCATGGATCGATCGGAGCTCTGATAGTTGCTGAATTTCAAAATCAGCCAACTTCAGAAACCCCTAGAAAATTCTATAAAAATCCAAAAATCATGAAATTTCGTGTAGGCATTATTTAGGGTATATACTATCAAGGAAAAATAGTTTTCTATGAAAATACTTCATATTTTCAAAGATTGACACAAACTTGAAAACTTGTAAAAACTTTAGTGTTTTCTTCAAGTTTGTGTCTAACTATTCAATGGTGATTACTATCAAAAGATAGCCTTCACCAAGGTTTTCCAAAATCATTTTGAAAACATTTTCAAACCAATATCCCACCATGTTCCTTGGGCTTAATGCATATGACTTGTACATTAGCTTTCCCAATGATGGGAAAACACATAACTGTGTGTTTTGATGACTCTAAAACTCAAAAGAATGCACTAAATCAGCATCTTGAGTTTTATACATCTTCCTAACATCTCACTTGTATCTCATGTGCACTAAAACACATACAAGTCACCTTATAGTCCTTGTGAGATGTGAGATTTTGGTTTTGCCCTATTCTAGGGATCATGCATATCTATCTAGGCATTTTAGAGATATTAGACATTCACCTAGGATGTCACTTGTTAATAAGTGTTGTTAAATGCCATTTGTCCTTAATTACAAGGAATTAAACTTAATGCATGATTATGTTATGGCATACATCAAAAGGAACTAATTTTTCAAAAGAAAATATCCTATAACTACATGATGTATGAATGTCATGACATGGTATTTTTAGATTTTTCATAATAAAACATGAATGCACAAATAAAACATGATGTCATGGCATATAATGGGCAACCAAACATGGCAAGATTTAGCATAATTAAAATATACCTAGATTATCTATCTAAGTATCCTTAACCCTTAGCTAATCCTTAAGCATAAACCCTAGATTGCCCAATTTCCTTAAGAAAATGCCAGAACCCAACTTGACATTTCTTTAATCTCTTGAATTAATTATGCCAATTAAAAATTTAAAACATTCCTCAAATGTTGGCATATTTCATTTTCCCATAAGAGTAATCACTTTAAATTAAGGCTTAGATTTTCCTTAAATTCCCAAGACAATACCAAAGTCCCTATTTGGTATTTCTTAACACTTGATTTCTTGTGCCATTTAAAGTCATCTCAAATTTCTTCCTTTATAGCACATTTTACTCTTTCCAAGAGTAAATAAACATTTCATTTCATTTTCAAAGGTTAGCAAAAACCTTGAAAATGCTCCTTGAGTGTCAATTTCCTCAAAGTTGGGTTAACTACCCTTCTAATCGGGGTTGACACTCTCTAACCCATCTATGGGGTAGAGAAGATGCTCCTAGGAACCCAAAACCTATTGATGCTCCTTGGATGCTCTAGGTATTCACTAAGAATAACTTCCCTAGATACCTTCCTAGTGACCTTGTTTGGCTTCTTAGAGACCTTGGTCACCTTTTCTAGGTCAACTCTAGGGATTGCTTCCCTTGTAACCTTCTTTGTGACTTTCTTAGACTTCTTAGAAGTCTTAGTCACATTTGTTGCAAAAATACTCTTAGGGATAACTTCCCTTGTATTTTTGGCTTGACCACTAGACCTAGGGTTGGCTCCATAACTATATGGAACCCTATGGTAAGAGATTACATCCTTCTTAGCCTTTGGTTTGTATCCCAAACCTCTATGGCCATTTGATGACTTTGATTTTCCTAGCCCTAGGTATTGCTCATTTTGCCCTTGTAGAATATTTTCCATCCTTTTTAGGGTCTTTTCCATTTTATCAAGTCTTGACCTCAAGACTTGATTTTCTATTATTAAATCCTTAGGTTTTGGTCCATGAGCATTTTTGTTCTTGGGCATGTATCTATTATCCTTAGTGTTCCCGCCCAAGTGTCTATCTACCTTCCTAACCTTAGGTTGGGTAGTTTTGGCATGTAGGGCCACATGCTTTTCCTTAAAGCCCTCATGCTTTCTATTCTTATGGTAAATTGCATTAAAATGATAAAAATTAGAACTATCATGCTTTTTACCATAATGGAAAGGGGTAGGCTCAATAAAAGTTACCTTCCTTTTTACCTTAGAGGCTCCCCCTTAACTTGAGCTTCCTCCTTGAGCCTTGACCATCTTCTTCCCCTTAGGGCATTGACTCCGGTAATGCCCCTTTTGATTGCAAGAAAAACACACGATGTGCTCCTTGCTCTTCTTTGTTCCGGGGATGGTCTCCTTGAGCTTCTCCTTGCCTTTTTGTGTCATTTTGCCCTTTTTCTTGGCCAATTTGGGGCACTTGCTCTTGTAGTGCCCATGTTCCCTACATTCAAAGCATATAATGCGATTTTTATTATTAATTGAAATATTTATACCTTTGCTTGTAGGGGTGACATCTTTTCCTTTGGATCCGGAGGTAGAAGCTTCCTTTTGATCCAAACTTGATACTCCTCCATTTGATTTTGCTTGACTTGTGGAGGTGGACACTTCTTCATCCTCTTCTTCTCTTGACCCGGATGTGGAGGATTCTCCTTCTTCTTGATCCGGTGTCAATGAAGATTGCTCCCCCTCAATCCTAGAGGTGGAGGCTTCTCCTTCTTCTTCATCCTCTTGTACATGAAACAAGGAATATACTACTTCCTTGCTCTTTTGATTGCACTCCTTTGAGGATGAAGCTTCCTCTTGGACTTCTTCTTCGGAAGTTGAGCATCTCTCAACTTCGGAGTCCTCCTCTTGATCTTGATCCATTGAGTCGCCCTCTTTGGATTCCTCTTGATTCGGTACAGTGGAGGGGATCTCATGGATTAATGCCAACTTGCTCCAAAGCTCCTTGGCATCCTTGAATTCTCCAACTTGAGCCAAAATATTGCTTGGCAATAAGTTGACCAAAAGCTTGGTCACTTTATCGTTTGCCTTGCTCCTTTGAACTTTCTCTTGACTCCATTTGCTTTTCTTGAGAGGCTTGCCCTTGGAGTTTGTTGGAGCTTCAAATCCTTCCATGAGAGCAAACCATTGCTCTATCTCCATCATCAAAAAATTTTCGATTCTTGATCTCCAAGAATCGAAGCTTGTGGATGTGTATAGTGGAGCCACCCTTGTGTCAAATCCAAGTCCATCTTGGAATTGCATCTTGAAGTTGAGCCTTTTGATTTCTTTGACTTTGATGAATTTGCTCCAACTTCTTCGCCCTCTAGCTTTGCTTGTTTTGTTTGCCCCTTCCGGCGATGATTCCGGTGAAGAGCGGCCTTGCTCTGATACCACTTGTTAGGACCAAAAGTAGCTAGAGGGGGGGGGGGGGGGGGGGGAATAGCTCCGCGTTTGCTCGTCGTGCTTCGGCGTTGCTTGTTTCTTCGAAGATGTGCAGCAGAAAATACAGAAACAAATCACACAACGCTAACACGGTTGGTTTATTTGGTATCCACCTTGGATCCACACCAACACACACACCCTCCACTAAATAAAACTCTCCTTTATGGTAACTACCAAGGGCGGAGAAGCCCTACAAGACTCAATACAAGAAGAAGAAAGGGTAGTAAAGAAATACAAGCTTACAATGAGTGCACAAACCCTAACCCTAGTTTCTTCTTCTTGCTTTGATCCGCCTCTTGACTTGGAAGAGCCTCCAAGAACCTTCAAGAACTGGCGATCTCGAGCTTGAGAAGAGCTGTGGAGGAGCTGGTGAAGATCTGAAATGAATCGGTGAAGAAATGCCGAAGACAACGCTCGCCTGCGGCTCAAATACGACTCAACGGTCGGATCCCAATCGATTCGATTATTCCCAATCGATCGGGGAGGCTTTGGATCGATCCACGGATCGATCCATAGCGCCTCTATGCTCTGTAAAAACGCCTGGATCGATCCGCGGATCGATCCAGGGCTTATCGCGCGAAGCAGCAGCGTCCCAATCGATCCATTGATCGATTGGGACCTCTGGATAGATTCACTGATCAATCCAGAGGCTTTCTGTTCGCTGGGAAAGTTCTGGATCGATCCATTGATCGATCCAGAGCCTGGATCGATCCATTGATCTATCCAGAGCCTGGATCGATCCACTGATCGATCCAGTACTTGGTTTTTGCCCAAAACCAAGTCCCAAACCTCCCAAACCAACATCCGGTCAACCTTAACCTGTTGGTATGTCATGCCTAGCATCTAGTCACTCCCTTGACCTGCTAGGACTTCCTCACCAAGTGTCCGGTCAATCCCTTTGACCCACTTGGACTTTTCTTTCATGCCAAGTATCCGGTCACTCTCTTGACCTACTTGGACTTTTACCTAGCTTCACTCACTAGGTCTTTCACCTGGCTTCACTCACCAGGATTTTCCTTCTGCCTGGCTTCACTCACCAGGACTTCCATACTGCCTAGCTTCATTCACTAGGACTTTCACCTAGCTTCACTCACCAGGATTTCCTTCCAGTCAGGTATTCCTACTTGACTCTTCTTCATTCACACTAATCAGTCCCTGATCAGAATCTCCCCATATGAACAACTGCACCTGCATTGTCCATGTGTCTACATGTATTGTCAAACATCGAAACTATGACCAAGACTCAAGCTTGGTCAAACTACCCAGTCAACCTTGACCTAAGGGATATTGCACCAACATTCCTCTCTTCTCCCGAACGCTGGCAGCCGGTCAATCGCCCTCTGCCCTAGCTTGGGTCGCGCTGCCCTCTCTTCTTTTTTTTTCCCGATCTCTCCCTGTGCCTTAATTTTTCCTCCCGATCTCCTATCGCATCGACACCGTCGCACGGAGCAGCACCGATGCCCTACAATTGACGCCTCATCGAAGCTTCCTCTCTTCTGCCGACGTCGCCGACGAACCTTCTGTTTTCCCTATGCCTTCCTCTTCCTCTGTGGTTACCGATGTACTTAGCATGAAGTCCAAAGGGATTTTAGTGTGCCACCGAGTTTTGGTCACGAACTTGATTCAGGGTTTCTCCGAGTTGGACCTTCAGGAGTAGGGACAGACAAAGCAAGGTATTCTGGTTACCATGGTTGCGCAGTCGTCGATTAGGACGAGGATTTGAGAGGTTCAGGTTGGTGATCAACGCTTATAGTCCATTGGCAGCCAGATAGCTTCCTAGCAGCAGACCGATTTCACTCGAGATGACGAGGGCATTATTTATTTTCGAGGCAGGTTATGCATACCTCAATCTCACCCGGTCTTGCAGGAGCTACTTCAGGAGGCTCATCGCTCTCGATTTGTGATCCACCCAGGCAGAACTCGCATGTATCGAGATTTGAGGCATTCTTATTGGTGGAATGACATGAAGAAAGACATCGCGAAGTTTATAGCTAGATATTTAGTCTGTCAGCAGGTGAAGGCTAAGCACCAGAGACCTGTTGGATTACTTCAAAGGATTCCTATTCCAGAGTGGAAATGGAAACACATCACTATGGATTTGTGGTGGGATTGCCTAGGACACGACGAGGTCATGACGTGATTTGGGTAGTCGTTGACCGATTAACCAAATCCGTACACTTCTTAGCAATTTGGAAGATTGATTCGCTTGATCGATTGGTAGAGCTGTATTGTCAAGAGATCATCATATTGCATGGTGTTCCTCTGAGCATAATATCGGATTGAGACCCAAGGTTCACGTCCCGATTCTGGCAGAGTCTGCAGCAGGTTTTGGGCACACAACTCTATTTCAGTACAGCATTCCATTCGCAGACAAATAGACAGTCAGAGCGGACCATTCATACATTAGAGGACCTGCTAAGGTCTTGCGTTATGGATTTCAGAGGCAATTGGGAGAACCATCTACCATTAGTAAAGTTCATATATAGCAATAGCTATCATTCGGCTATCCAGATGGCACCGTTCGAAGCGTTGCATGATAGACCTTGTCGGACACCCACCCTCAGGAGGAGGTTGGGGAGGCCCAGCTGCTAGGACCTCAGAGAGCTCAGTAGGAGGCAGAATTGGTCCGCACTATTAGACGGATAATTGGTCCGACGAACCTTCTTTTTTCCCTCTACCTTCCTCTTCTTTGAGCATCGCGTCGCCGACGCCGCTGCCGTCCTCATCACGTCGCCAGCCGATCTTCTCTCGCCGCTACCCTCTACTCTGGTTCACCACTATAGTAGCTTTGGGATTCCATTAGAGAGGAGGTTACGGATTTGATTTGGTAAGATTTGGTTGGTATTAGGTTAATGGGGATCAGATTTCATGTTATATTTGGAGGCTGAGATTAGTATTTGACCTAGAATTCTTGTTTCTTGCTCACCAAGGGTATCCGATTGCTGTATCTCAATCTGGTAGTGGTGTCTTCTTGGTCCGAACGGTGAGGTGGATTTCCATCACGTGAGGTGTTGATTTTGTGAATATGGAATTTGATCTTTGTTGTAGATTTAGGTTTTAGGGTAGTTAGGTGGAGCATGTATTGTTACTAGAATTGGTTTAGGTTTGGATTTAAATCAAATTGTTTAGTGGATTGTTTAGGGTTAAGGAAACTAACCCTAGTTGACCAACTGATTATATTTAGTTAGGGTAATGGTTATGTCGATTAGGGTTTTCCCTAATTAGTATTAGGGATTTTATTTATCTAATTAATTCATATGTAGTTAGCTAAATATATTATGTGATCTGCAGGACTTTGATTCGAGACGAGCGTCTCGACGTAGGATTTCTGGATACCATCTTCTTTCTGAGGCGGGTACCTCTGACTTATCTCCTTAATATAGTCATTTTTAGATATGCATAGTAGTTTATTACTAGTAGTAATGATTATGTTTGCATCTGCTTGATATGTCACTATCCGGTTCTTCTTGTCTGCCTATATTCCTATCTGTTATGTATTGCTACTTATATTCTCCTGATTGCTGCCATGTGTACTCCTGCTCGTAGAAATAGTGACATACATTGACCTACTTTACAGTAGACTTGTTATTTGTCATATCTGATTTTGTACTTAGATTTATGGTTCCTAGATCACTGTATGATTTATTTCCTTTTTGGTGCATTTTATATGGAGGTGTTTACTATCAGTATCTACATGTTTAGTGTCATGCATCATCTTACATGATTGCATGCTGAGCGATTGTCGGCTCCATTATTGTTGAACACATCGCTAGTTACATGATCTGCACACACAACTGCTCATGGGTTAGTGGTATATCAGGTAAGGTGTGTGCAGTTTACCCTGTCAGTGCTCCGCTGGTCCACTCATGGGTAGCGTGACACAACGTGGTAGCACGTCAGGGATCCCTCCTCTGGACTATCACAGGGAGATGAGAGCATTGCGCTCCCCCACTTTATTTGAGGTAGGAGGATAGGCGTACTCCGACAACATCCTGCCCACTTGATCACTCAGGAGCAGTGATGACAGAGTGCACAATTGTCATAACCCTATCCACTCGGTCTCACCATCGTGTGTGAGATGGTTGATTGGCGTCAGGGGTGACACATGTCATTTTGCATCATTTTGCATGATTGCATTTATTGTTTGTGATTGCTGCATATTGGTTGCTGCATTTTAGTGGTTGCATATGATTGACATGCATCCATGTGACATTTTGTATCTGGTCTGATGACCCTTGTTTCTGGATAGGAGGTTCTGGTGAGTACAATTTTCTTCAGCTCTTTTCAATCTGCATTTCCTACTTTTGTTCAAGAAACTGTACCGTATGATTATTATTGTTAGTTATAACTTATTATGCATGTCTATCTGGTATCCGCTGAGTTGTTGAACTCACACCATTGTTTTATATTTTTATTCCAGTTTGATGTCGTCAGGAGGTTCCAGTTGCTAGTCCCCTTGCCGCAAGACTTTCGATTTGGTCTTTTGGTTTCTAATTATTTGCTTAGAGCCATGTTTCAGACTTGTATTGGTTTTGCACTCTGAATTTTATGTGGTTTGTCTTTAAGTATTGTACTGGTTGGGTTTTTGCTTGCTTGGTGGATTGTTATGTTTTGCTACGCGCCTGCCGATCGACAAAAGAGGTAAGTTTAGATGTTGTTTTAACTTTCTTTTGTATTGTGGTGACAACCGGAGGCTGTTTTGATATAAACTGCATGGTTTATTTAGTATTTTTATTGTTATTATTCCCCGAGGTTATTGTGGCCCAGAGGGATTGTAGTAATGTCTCAGATTGTCACCGGTACAGGGGAGATGTTGCTGAAATTTCTTCTAGCAGGGACTACCTGGGGCGTGACAATTCTTTTGGTATCAGAGCTAGGTTGGCATGTTCTGTTTTTCATGTTTTAGATTTTTAAGTTAATCTGATACCAATTTATTTGGTATCAGAGCAGGTTTACGATGCCTGTTTTTCGTGTTCTGTATTTTTGAGTTAATCTTATACCAATTTATTTAGTATCAGAGTCCGGGTTATTTAATCTGGGTATTTTCATATTTGTACGTATTTTCGTCAATTTTCTTGTTTCGGAGTTCCGAGGTTATAAATGGGGATTGGACAGCGATGGACATCTCCAGACGACAAATAGGTAAAATGTTAACTTTTATAATTTTGATACTTGTAGTAATATCTAGGACATAATTTAACAAATATGAGGAGATATACGCGTGTTCCCGCTCTGAGACAATGGAACGAGAAGAGAATCGATTGGATACGCAGTCTTCGGTCTCATCGGGGACTGATTCTTGCCACTTTTCGCTCTTATTTGATTCAAATCAATAGAACAAGAACCGAACGTTCATTGTGAGCTACGTAGGTTTGACATCTTGCTTGCTGCTTCGAGATACAATGCTGATCTTGAGGTCTGCATTTGCTTCTTCCACCGATCCGCTTTGGATTTACGAATTTGGGAGAATATGATTATATATATATATATATATATATATATATATATATATTATAATAATAATAATAATAATAACTATAACCCTGAACCCTAAACTCTTTCTAACATGTTAATTGGTTAACTAATTAACTTTACTGTAATTTATTGCTTAATAGAGTAAGATTAATTTAATCTAGTAAAGCTATATGATAAAGTTGTATAGAATGTTAGCCATATCTCAACACATCTATATTGACAAATCTTACTAGTTATGAATATCGTATTCATGAACCTGATGAGACTTCTAGTGCATTTATGAGGGACATAGGTAGACTACCTATCCTTAGACCGCATCGACTGACTGCCTCCCTATCGTCCGGTGATACATTGGACATCATTCAAGAGGTCAGAGGTTGCCCGTTAGACTTTGGCAACATGATACTCATGGTTGATTTATTAGTACTGGAAATGGTCGAGTTCGACATTATCCTTGGCATGGATTGGCTGTCTGCATATCATGCCACGATTGATTGCCAGACAAGGGTGGTCACTTTTCGACCTCCGAACCAACCCTCGTGGGATTTCACTGCCATCAGGGATGGTTGATTTATTAGTACTGGAAATGGTCGAGTTCGACATTATCCTTGGCATGGATTGACTGTCTGCATATCATGCCATGATTGATTGCCAGACAAGGGTGGTCACTTTCCGACCTCCGAACCAACCCTCATGGGATTTCACTTCCATCAGGAATGATGACATATCGATCATTTCTGTGATTCAGGCTCTGAAGCTGTTGTCGCATGGTTGTCAGGGATTTCTTTTGTCGTTAATTAATGCTGACGACAACAGTAGTCCTCAACTCTCAGACGTTCCTGTGGTCCAGGAGTATCCAGACATATTTCGGGATGAGCTACCAGGTTTGCCTCCCCGAAGGCAAGTGGAGTTTGCTATATTGAGCTGATTCCGGGGATCACACCAGCATCGAAAGCTCCCTACCGTATGACACCGAAAGAGTTGGATGAGCTAAAAGTCCAACTCCAGGAGCTATTGGACAGGGGATTTATTCGCCCTAGTGCATCTCCATGGGGTTCTCCGGTATTGTTCGTCTAGAAAAAGGATGGTACTCTGAGGTTGTGCATTGATTACATATAGCTGAATGTAGTGACCATCAGAAATAGGTACCCCTTACCATGGATCAAGGATTTGTTTGATCAGCTCAGGGGTACATTTGTGTATTATAAAATTGATCTGCGATCCGGATATCATTAACTGAGAGTTAAAGATTTTGATATTCAAAAAATAACATTCCGCACCAAATACAGACATTATGAGTTTTTGATAATGCCATTTGGGCTTACCAATGCTCCAGCGGTATTTATGGATTTGATGAACCACATCTTTCTGGAGTATCTAGATCAATTCCTGTAGGCTCGGCGGGTGTCTCCCTTCTCCTTGTTGCTTGGGCTTCTTCTACGTTGATGTATTCTATGGCCTTCCTTTGCAGGTGACCGAAGTCTCTTGGCGGCTTTCGAATGAGCGATCGGAAGGACTCGACCTCGGTCAACCCCAGGGTGAAGGAATTTACCAACACGTCTGAGGAGACCACTGGGATGTCCATGACCACTTGATTGAAGTGCTAGATGTAGACCCTCAATGCTTCCCTGGCCCCTGCTTTAGCAGAACAAATTCACGCTGTCTTCTGATGGCAACGACTGTTGGCGAAGTGGTGTAGGAACGTCACTCAGAAGTCCTTGAAGCTGTGGATTGATCCGTCCGACAACCTCTTGAGCCAAAGTTGTGCTGGCCTAGAGAGAGTGCCGAGAAATGTTGGTACCCCAAGGTAGTTTTGATGTGATCAAACAGTTAGGTTAGGTCCTATTGTGTTTAACCTTGTGTCTAAGTGTACAGGAACTTAGGAGCATAGGGTATCAAGCAAAAGATGCAGCTAGCGAGAAGGACGACACATGAGAGAGCCAACGGGCTCGGTGCGTCTAAGGGACGAGGTGTTACGGAAGAGTACGTGGGCGGACAAGAAGGAGACGCGCTACATTTTTTAGGGACGAGAAGCCGGAGCGGAAGCTTGCTCGAGAAGGCCGGAAGTTGGGTTCGGGTGAGCCCTATTCTGGATGGACGAAATCGCCCAAGCAAGCAGAGCCGGAGCGGAAGATCCGGACCGAAGCAAGCGGAGCCAAAGGTGGAGGCCCGAAGAGAAAGTCAACAAAAGGTTGACTTTCACCTTCGGGACCCTCGGAACCATTCTAGGTGCTTGAAGCAGTCCGGGCACCCGGAACCCAAGTTTTGTCACTTTCGATGTGACCTTTGACTGTTGTGTCGGGATAAGATTTTATCTCATTCCAGGCGCCTGGAACGCTTCCAGGCACCCCGAGCAGGGCTATATAAATAGCCCTGCTCCCAGGAGCTAACAACAACGCAAAATAGTTTGAAACAACACTTATGCACTTCCTAGTTCTTGTTTATCTTTGTTTTGTGAGCTTTGAATGCTGTAAGAGGCTTCTTTGACCAAAGGAGATTTTTTAGTACGCTTTTTTACCTTGGATTAACAACCTCCCCGGTTGTAACCAAGTAATTCGTTGTGCCTCTTTCTTTTCAGTTCTTTATTCATTTTTATGCAAGTATTTATTTTATTTAAGTTATAAGCTGAGAAATGTTCTTTTTGTTTTGATTTGTGTAGGAGCTATTCACCCCCCTCTAGCTGGCCACCAAGGGTCCTAACAAGTGGTATCAAAGCAAGAACTCTTCAGGAGGACTAATCGTCGAACGAAGCACACGAGATGGCCAGACCAAGCATCTGCCCACCAAAATTCGAGGGGGAGTTCGTGAGCTGGAAAAAGAAAATGGAGATATTCTTTAAAACTGACTTTGAATTACTTTTAATAATGAAATTAGGTTTTGTAGTACCCGAAGGCAAGGAAGAATACCAGTGGACGAAGAAGGTGCAGGCCGACTTCGTGGCAAATGGCAAATGGCAAAATAGAGTTCCATCTACTGAGTGTCCTACCGCCACAAGAAGTCAACCGGATCAGCGCCTACGACTCAACAAAGGAGCTTTGGGAGAAGTTCCTTGAGCTACACGAAGGGACGTCCTTAGCCAAGCTCGCGAGACGGGATTTGCTAAGGAATCAGTTAAGCAACATAAAACTGGAAGCAGAAGAAACCGTTGCACATCTTCACTCGAGAATGAAGGAACTAATCACCGGACTCACGAATCTTGGAGAAAAGGTAAGCAATCGAGATTCACTAAGGTATGCACTTAATGCATTTCCTAGATCTACTGAGTGGACTTCATTAGTAGATGTTTACTATATTTCTAAAGATTTAGAAGTTGTCACCTTAGAATAAATATTTTCAACATTTGAAGTCCATGAAACGAGATGTGCAGATTCGAAGAAGGAGCCGAAGCACAACGTAGCCTTTAAGGCAAGGGTGGACAAACAAGATTCAGAATCCTCTTTCGATGACAACGAAACTACATTAATGGTAAAACAATTTTAAAAATGATTTAAAACTAGAAAATCTAACCATCTGTAGGGTAGAAAGAAAAGAACAATCCGATGCTACTACTGTAATGAAAAAGAGCATGTTAAAGATAACTACCTTAAGTTAAAGATCAAGGACAAAGATAAAGGAAAGAACAAGAAGTCTGCCCAATCTAACAAGTACAAGACATTAAAGGTGATGTGGGACGAAACATCGTCTGAATCAGAAGTTGAAGTTGTTGCTGGACTACGTTAATGACAAGTCATCAAGACGACAAAAACGAAGCAAGCTCGTCCGAAATGAGCATCAAGAGCCACGATGAAGGGGGAGTGACATCGGAAGAGAACCGCAGTTCAAGGGAAGCTACGGATAACGAGATCGACAAGGTAAGTCAGGTACAATCTCTTCCTCCTGATAAATTATTTAAATTTGTTAAATTATTATCTAAAGACTATTGCAAACTAGGAAAAGAAAATAAAGAATTAAAGTTAATTCTAGCCAAATCTTGCCTATTAGAAGATTTAAAAAAAAAATAAAATTGGAAAATGATGAATTGAAAATACAAGTAGAAGATTTGAAAAATCGTGCATGCTTAAATGTTAAAAATCAAAATATTAGGAAATATAATAATTTGAACTAGTATTTTAATTTCCACAAGGGATAAATTAGGAAAATTTTTGAGAAATATATTCCTAACATATTTTTAATTAACCCAGTTGGCTGGAACCTATATTGGGTTCTAAAGTCTTGTCTAAATTGAACTTTAATTAGACTTAGGGCTTTTAGCAAGAAAATTAAATGTTTAAATTTCCTTAAGAGACTTTGTCTAGAAAGTGGTTGTTGCTCCAATAACCAAGAAGGCCTAGTGCCTCGCCACAGCCTGGAAGCCAATTAATGAAATAAAATGTTTAATTGACTAACTAATAAAGTATTTAATTGTAATTAAATAATGCTTTAAATAGTTATTCAAATATTTTTTCGGTGTTTTTAACTTAGAATTTTGTTTTAAAGACAAATTTTTTTTAGAAGTATCAGCTTTACTTTACCAAAATTATTTCTACAAAATTAGTTTTTACAAATTTGTTTAACTTTGAAAATTATTGATGTTTTTTTGGCGAGATCAAAAATATTTTTTACTTAGAATTTTTTTTCTAAAATTATTCTAATTTTTTTAAGTGCTATCAAAATTATTTTCAAAATTTTCAAAAACTTGATATGTTTTTCAAAATTGTTGGAAAATCAGAGTTTTTTAAAACTAAAAACTTACTTATTTTTTGAAAAGTTACCCTTAGAATTTTTTTGGTACCCTATTTTTTATGTGATCAAAGGGGGAGAAGGGAAGATTAAGCCTAGGGGTAGGTAGTTTAATTTTTTTTTTTTTTTTTTACATTTTGCATTTTATTGCAAATTTATTTTCTTTTATTTTATATTAGTTTACCCTAACTTAACTTGGATTGCTCACATCAAAAAAGGAGAGATTGTTGGTACCCCAAGGTAGTTTTGATGTGATCAAACAAGTTAGGTTAGGTCATGTTGTGTTTAATCTTGTGTCTAAGTGTACAGGAACTTAGGAGCACAGGGCGTCGAGCTAAAGACGCAGCTAGTGAGAAGGATGACACGGGAGAGAGCCGACGGGTTTGGTGCGTCCGAAGAACGAGGTGCTGCGGAAGAGTACGCGGGCAGATGAGAAGGAGGTGCACGACATTTCCGAGGGACGAGAAGGAGGCGCGCGGCGTTTCCGAGGGACGAGAAGCCGGAGCGGAAGCTTGCTCGAGAAGGCCAGAAGTTGGGTTCGGGTGAGCCCTATTCCGGATGGCCGAAATCACCCAAGCAAGCACAGCTGGAGCGGAAGACCTGGACCGAAGTAAGCGGAACCGAAGGTGGATGCCCCGAGAGAAAGTCAACAAAAGGTTGACTTTCACCTTCGGGGCACCCGAAACCATTCCGGGCGCTCGGAGTAGTCCAGGCGCCTAGAACCCAAGTTTTATCACTTTCGACGTGGCCTTTGACCGTTACGTCAGGGATAAGGTTTTATCTCATTCCAGATGTCTGGAACGCTTCCAGGCGCCCCGAGCAGGACTATATAAACAGCCATGCTCCCAGAAGCCAACAATAACGCAGAATAGTTTGAAACAACACTTGTGCACTTCCTAGTTCTTGTGTAGCTTTATTTTGTGAGCTTTGAATGCTGTAAGAGGCTTCTCCGCCTAGAGGAGATTTTTTAGTGCGCTTTTTCTCCTTAGATTAACAACATCCCCGGTTGTAACCAAGTAATTCGCTGTCTCTTTCTTTTAAGTTCTTTATTAATTTTTATGCAAGTGTTTATTTTATTTAAGTTATAAACCGAGAAAGGTTCTTTTTGTTTTGATTTGTGCAGAGGCTATTCCCCCCCCCCCCCCCCCCCAACGCCCTCCATTTTCTTGTTCGGATGCATGCTACATTCTCACAGACAGCGCCAACATGATCCTATCCGAAAGCGGGAAGGTGGAAAACTGGGGATGTGGCGGCTTCACTGATCGACTGTAGACCTCGCTCCACTCTGCAAAATAATTAACGTCTGTGCCGAGCTAAGAAAGGGGTCCTCGACGTTGGCCTTCCAATGCTCAAGTCAATCACCGGAAGTGGAGAAGAAGTGGAGCAACAATAGAACTAGCGCCAAATAGTAATAACACGTACCTCCGCCGGTGATAGACCCCCCTTTATATAAAGCCTTAGTGGATGACGTGTGCGCTTTCGAGGCATGGGTACACTCTCTAATATGTCCTATGAAAGGACCTGTCAGGAAAGTACCTCTGACAACATACCTTAACAGGGCATGCATATCCTTGACGAGATAGTAAAAGCTTCCGTCATACAATCCGTCTGTCGACCATGCCTCGTGTCAGCAACACTATCTCCCAAAAGGATGTCGAGAGATACTATAGTGGTCCCTTCGCTTGGCCGAGCGGGGTAGCCGCTTGGCCGGGAGCCCTCTGCTCTAGCGACCTGAGTTGCTCTTCCGTGCGGTGACTATGTAGTAACATGTCCTCCCCCATTTGGACTAGCTATCCGATCTCCCTCGACGTCCTGCTACTACATATTGAGAATCGGCTGTCTTACGTATCATCCCGAGCTGGATTGGAGGTCTTCTCGGACATGTCTCCCATCGGTAGAACCCTAAATGCCTGACCAGCCATTGTAATTGTCCTCCGTTCGACCCTTTGACACCTGGGCATTGACCACCTTGACTTTGACCTCCAACCTGACAGTTGACCCCGCCTGTGAAGCAATAAGCGTGTTCACAGATGAAGCATCACATACCATAGCCTATGGAGCGTCTGTGCATGCATCCCGAGCATATGCATGTTTTTTGAAGTATCCTAAGAAAAGACAAGCTGAAAAATGTCTCTGACACTCTTCCTTAAGTGAACATGCAAATCTTTGATGTAACAAGCTAGAAACTTCTAAAGTATGATTTGCCTACGTGATGTTCCCTATCCTTTTCCGCACAAACTTCCATAAAAGTACGATATGATAGGTGTACTAGTTCTTTTGTAAGCCAATCGTCCGCTAACCGGTCAAGAGGACACTCGTTCGGTCTTATAGGGTGTAGCACCTGACTCGGCGATCACTCAGCCTATCTCTGGAATTGAGTGAAGGAACATTGAGTCCGATCGACCCTAAAGCTCGATTGGCCCCGACCACGGATCAAGGAATTCATTATTTGCCAATGAGGATAGCTTGCTGGTCCCAGTTGCTATACTAACTCCGACCGAGTTGAATACCCGATCGGACATTCGTGTCCAACTGACTATGTAATCCAATCGGGCAACCCATAGTGTTGCAAGTGCCATTGTCTTCCTATTAACTTTGACCTTCATCGCCATATCAAGATCTATTTCATTATTTCATCAAGATATTATGCATGACCAAACCAAAATGTTCATCGACCATCAATGATATAAAGCAAAATGAGAAATAACCGGTCGTTACTTTGAGTTCATCCTACATTTACCATCAAAAACAGGTTTGTTTCCCACCATAAACAAATACCGCATCGAACTAGGTAGTTTCTTCTTGTTGGGACTCCATACTCTGGGGATTCACTGCAGTCACCTCCACTATAACCTTCATAGGGGTGCTGCCACTATTGTCAGCTGTTGCTACTGCTGCTGCTGCTGCTGGATTGTCACCATGGGAGCTACTTGAATCCTTCGGATGAGGAAGGGAGATTGTCGTTACCTCATCAGTGTTGACATCCATTAGCTTGCGCTGTTTCCTGCTCCTTTGTGAATTCAAATCCTTGGAAGAAATCAAAGTGATGTCTTTCGTTGTAGCTTGCTGATCAGTGGGACCAGTTGCTTTTGAAGCTTGCAGCACCTGTAAACGGTAATCAGTTTCGGGGCGCCTACATACCTTTCTCAATGGAACTATCTCCTGCAAAAGAAAATGAAACTGTAAGTTGATTCATGTATCAAAAAGTAATTTGACAAAAGAAATTTCTGCTAAATATTTTCATTTGCAATCTAAAATTCAAAAAAAAAAATCCAAAGAACTTGAACAAAATCAATTAAGTATTCATGGAGAGACATTAGAATGAGGTTTACAATCTACCTAAATTGCATTTGTCCTTTCATCAGCTTTATATCGCATTCTTTCCACCAATCACTTTGGCTGATACTTGCCATGCATACCATCGCCCAAGAATGAAAATTTGTTTTGTATTTTAAGTTTTCCTATTTATTTGATTGTCCATAACAATATCAAAGATAGAAAATTTATTATATATGCTACCTCGGATTGGTCATGGTCATAGCGAACAAGGAATCTACACCGGCATCCGCGTACATCATGCCTTCGTCTTTGTACATCAAGAACATGAGCATCAAAGTAAAGAGCCTGTTCTTTACCTTCCTGAAATAATTGCAAATTAAGATATTTTATGTTGCATTGTAAAGAATGCAAGAGATAGCAAATAATAAGTTCTTCAAACTTCTGGCTGAATGAAAAAGAAGACTTGAAAAAAAAAACAAATGTGTATTTCAAACAGCGTTATAATCAAGGTTTAGTATATCGACAAGAAGCCAAAACAACTAGCCATTTTGGCTTAACTAGACAATAGCCATGTGCAAATGCACACAATAGATTTAATTTATATAATTTTATTATTAAAAAATAGTTAATCATAAACTCTTTTTTTTACCTCTTAAAATTTTAAAATAATATCTCAAATAAATCAATTGGAAAATTCAGGAAAAAATAAAAGATTTATTGATTATGAGAAATTAGTAAATATAAACATAAAGAGTATGTAAATTATATTAAAATTCTAAGAATTCTGTACAAAAAGGTAAAAAGAAAAATATAAAATAAGCTTTTCTCTATGCATAACGTAATAATGAATGTAATTATCTGTAATCAATTTAAAATATAGTATATGCAATTAAATCACGATGATAAAATATATGCATAAATAATATTTAGTTAAAATAAAATAAAAAGGTTATCAAATGTATGGATAAAACATGTCTAAACATGAATAAAAACATTAAGAAAATTAATAGGATGGAGATACATGAATAAAGGAGCATGAGAATAACAAAATTGTTAGGAATTCCCAATCTTTTTACCCCTTAAATAGTTGGCGATCATGTAGACATGACATACTTCAACTGGATGGTAAAGATACTATCTTTAATTAATTAATTGACAATAACACAAGGATGTCTTTAGGTATGGATCTAACAATTCAAGATGTGTTATATTCCTGTGTACTAGAAGCTTCAACTTTCATGTTCAGAATGTTCACCATCAAATGAAAATCACCCATATACGAAGGCTAATTTAGAAAACTAACATGGGAAGTCACCTGAAAGCAAAGGATGAGATCTCCAGGAAGTACAGCAACACATTCAGCAGCTTCGCATGGAAGTGATCGCTGTCTAACGCATCTGCGTACATTAATCCACTCATCCTCTTCCACACCAAACCCAGAGAACCGAACTCGAACTTCCTGGAAAAGAGAATACAATGAATTAGAGAAAATGAATGTTCCCTACATTTATACCATCAGTTACTAGGTTGGAACAAACATAGTTTCTCATCTCAAGAAGTAACTTGTCACAAAGGCAAACTACAAAATGATAATATTGTTTGAACCACTGAAAGTGTTGAGTTAGATATTAAGGTAACAAAAAGTGCCTGGAGCACAACAAAATGGAAGTGGAATTTGAATATAATTACCGGGTCACCAGTTTCAAACAATCTATGGGAAAGAAAGGCAGAAACATCATACCTGCATATTAAGTCACTATTAGTTTTAATGTGGAAATAGAAGGATAATTATCATATAGCATATCAAGTAGCATTAACTAGTCAGAGAATGTGATCTGATTGTCAGGAAATTTGCCTAAAACAGGCCTACATGAACCCAAATTTGTTTTGCTAATTTATGTTGATCACGTTTTAGTTTAGATGTAGTGTGTACAATGTTTTATAAACAAATTTCATCATTGTTTCTTATATTATCCATTCCAGTTACTTGGATGATGTTGTACCCTCATGATTTCTATATTTTCACCTCATGTCATAAGGCATCCAGTTGTATATCTTTCAAACAGACTGCTTTAATAAAAAAATTAGATTTACTTGGCCTGCCAAAATTATCCCAAGGCAAATATAGCAGGTAAGACTGCTTGCAAGTAGTGAATTGTAAGAGAGATACTAAGCATATAAACTAGTTCATTCAGTGAATATATGAAAAGCAAATTGAATTCACATTGGTTGTGTCCTAACAGGCTATAGCAATAAAATCTGAGATAAGGAAGGATTTTCACCATGCTCCATCCCTCGCTGACTTTGCTTCGAATTCCACCAGACCATTATCTGTAGAACTCCGTCCTAGATGACAAAATAAGAGGATCATTCAAGGTGGCGAAAGATAGAGAGAACTGATATCCAGATATAGAAATGGATCAACCAAAAATACAAATCAGTTAGGTGAAGGGCACTTACTACACAGGCATTCCAGGAGGGTTGCACTTTCACACGCAGTTTACTAAGAAAGGGTGAAGACCTTGCTCCCTGGAAGGATGAAGCAAGGTGCAGGACCACTTGATATTCAAGCATCTCAGGAGGGTCTGACTATCCTATACAGTCAACTAAGAAAGGAGCATAGTTTGACCTACAGGAGGGTGGAACAAGGTGCAGACTCCTCCGCACTCAAACTACATGATCACTTGGTACATGTTTCATAGGTCGATAAAAGAGGCTAAGTTACCATGTATCCAGGGGAGAAACAACAACAACAATAACCAAGCTTTATCCCACTAGACGGGGTTGGTTATAGCGAATCCTTTTATACCATTTATCTATATCTCTTACTATATTATCATCTATACTTAAATAAATTTTATCTTGTTTTATTATTGTTAACCAAGTCTTTTTTAGTCTTCCTCTTTCTCGTTTGATATGCGTGTTTGTCATAGTTTCACATCACCTAACTAGAGCATTTATTGGTCGTCTAAGTACATGTTCGTACCATCTTAAACGTGTCTTTCGGAGTTTTTCCTCATAGATGCAACCCTGACTTTCTCTCTAATGCTCTCATTTCTTATTTTGTCCATCCTCGTATATCCTTACATCCACCTTAACATCCTCATCTTCTGCTCATGTGCTTGAGTCATAGCCTAACATTCAACTCCATATAACATAATAGGTCTAACTGTTTTATAGAACTTACCTTTAAGTTTTAGAGGTATTTTATAATCACATAAAACACTCGACGCTCCCCTCCATTTCAACCATCTTGCTTGTACTCACATCTCTCTTAATCCCTCCATTGTTTTAATAAATGATCCTAAATATTTAAATCTTTCGGTTCCGGGCCACTCGTCCTCTCCTATCTTCACAATTGTCTCATTACTTCTAATATTGCTAAACTTAAATTCCATATATTCTGTCTTTAATCTACTAAGTTTAAAATCTTTCTCTTTTAGTGTGCCCCACCAAGATTCTAGTTTAGCATTTACTCCTTCACGTATTTCATCTACCAAAATAATATCATCTGCAAACAACATGCACTACGGTACTGTGTCTTGAATGTGCACAGTGAGTTCATCCATAATTAGTGTAGAAAGATAAGGACTTAGAGCTGATCATTGATGTAACCCTATCTTTATTGGAAATGTTTTAGTTACTACGCCTGAAGTCTTTACTCTGGTTGTTACATCCTTGTACATATCCTTAATTAGTTCAATATTTGTTATGCTAACACCTCTCTTTTCTAGAGTTCTCCATATAATTTCTCTGGGATTTTATTATAAGTTTTTTCTAAGTCAATGAATACCATGTGTAGATCTTATTTTTACTCTCGATATTTTTCAATTAATTGTCTAAGATGTATAGCTTTTATTGTCGACCTTTCAAACATGAACCCAAATTGATTTTTGGTCAAAGTCTCATTCCTTAATCTTTTTTCTATTACTTTTTCCCAAAGTTTCATGGTATAACTCATTAGTTTAATACCCCTATAGTTTACACAATTTTATATGTCTCCCTTGTTCTTGTATAAGGACTGAATTGTTGTCTCATTTCTTAATCTTTTTTCTATTATTTTTTTCCAAAGTTTCATGGTATGACTCATTAGTTTAATACCCCTATAGTTTACACAATTTTATATGTTTTCCTTGTTCTTGTATAAGGGAACTAGAGTACTTATCCTCCGTTAATCAGATATTTTTTTCGTTTTCAATATCATGTTAAATAATTTTATAAGTCATTCAATACCTTTCCCTAGGCACTTCCATACCTCTATCGGAATATCATCTAGTCCAACGGCTTTTCCATTATGCATCCCATTTAAAGTTTGTTCTACTTCTGAAGTTTGAATTCTACAATTAAAATTAAAATTTCTATGCTCATTTGACATACTTAAATTACGTAAGTTAAGTTTCTCGTCTAAACCTTCATGAAAAATTGATGAAAATACCTCTTTTATCGCTTTTTAATTTCTCCATCATTTACTAATACCCTATTACATTCATCTTTAATACATTTTATTTAGATAAGATCTTTTGTTTTCCTTCTCTCACTTTAGCTATTTTATAAATATCTCTTTCCCCTTCTTTTGTATCCAATTTTTGACATAATTATTCAAAAGTTTCATTCTTTACTTCACTCACTACTTTCTTACCTTCTTTCTTAATTATTGTATATTTTTTAAAGTTTTCCTCGTTGTTACAAATATATAATTCTTATAAGCTATTCGTTTTTCCTTCACTTTCTCTTGTACTTTCTAAAATATCTAGACACTTGCATGGAAGTTCTTGACACTTAAGCATGCTCATTATCTTTCTGTTCAACCTTGTGGGAATAGACCCAAGGGGAGAGCAAGAGCCCGTTTAATATTTTTGGAGAGCCAATCTCCAAACCTCATAGCCAATTTCTCAAACTTTCCAAAGGAGCTTCATCAAGTCAACTGACTTAGGAAATAATAATAATCATTAATAGCTACTTCAAATCATTAATGGATGAATTTCCCTTAATGAGCGGTTGATTTAAGAATGCTGGGCTCATGGGTCGTCCGCTGCGAGCGCTTTCTAATTTACCTTAGTGGCTAGTTAAATACTTTCGTGGGGCTGGGCCGGTTACCCCAGGATTAGTCAACATAAGCTGGATACCCGGTGCAACTAAAATAAAAATAATAAAAAAAAAGAGATATGTAATGAATGCAAGCTTCCTAAAAGTCAAAAACAAGGGATACACCATAAGCAGTGTTCTAAAATACACCCTAGGTGGCCACCTAGACACTCGGTGGGCGGCACCGGAAAGGTGCTGATCGGCCAGCCTAGGCGACCCATGCAGCGCTAGGCGTAGCGGAAATTCCGATTTTTTTTTTTGCCATTTAAAGCCCTCAATCCTCGATCTCACACCGTTTCGACTCCCTGACTGCCTCTCGCCTCCTCTGGACAATCGGTAAGTTTTTAAATTTATGTTATGTAATTTTTTTTGCTTTTGCCGCCCGCAAAGCATCTAGCAGCGCCGAATGCGTCGCCGGAAGCTTCCAGCAGCACCGGATGCTTCACCAAATGCTTCCGGCGACGCCAAAAGCGTCACGGGACGCACCTGCCGTTACGCGACGCTGGTGCAGAACGCGTCCCCGACGCTTTTGGTGCTGCCAAAAGCCTCCGAAGAAGCTTCCAGCGGCCCCGAACGTGCTACCATCAAAGTTCGACGCAAGCGCTATCGAATGCGCACGGCAACAACGACGGTATAGCGAACTCGCGATGTTTTTTTTTAAAATTTATTTATTATTTATTTAATTCAACAATTCCTCACTTAATAGGGTAATTCGAATAGACTTTTATACACCCGAATTAAATTATACCAATAAATTATAAAAAAACATATTTAAAATTTAAAAAATCTGATAAATATTATTAATTAATTTATATTTTTTATTTAATATTAAAAAATTATAATAAATTTTATTAATTCATATAAATCATATTTATATTCATAATTTTATATTAATTTTTTTAAAAAAAATCTAATAAATTTTATTAATTCATATAAATTACATTTATATCTGATAATATTATTTTACTAATTTATATTAATATTTTTTTACTATTTTATATTTATAAATTTATTCTTAAATCACTTTTTAGATTATCACAATTACAATGGCGAGCATCTTCGACGACGCCGTCACTCAACCCGAATTCGGGATTCTTAGGAGAAAGTCAAATGACATCGGATGAGAGTTTGGATGTTGATTGATACTAAGAACCTCGACAAAATTAAATACAAGTTATATGAAAAAACGATATCGAGGGAGTGTATAGGATCAATGAGCTCATAACAAATATACTTGAAAATGTATCTGGTTGTCGAAAAGCATCTCAAGAAGATAAAAATAAGTGCACACAAACTATTTTAGAAGGGAGAAACATAAAGAGGAACAAAATAATTGGAGAACAAAGCTGTAAAGTAGAGGTGACTATTTTTCTAGACGAAGAAAAAGGTCCTAAAATTGAAGGGATAGATGGAATTAAAAAACCTCTTCTACTTAACCCCATGGATAGATATGCATCGGCAATTATTCCAAAAAATATAGGTTCTAGTGGGAGTAAAGTACTTCGCCAAAAAGATATAAATGAGACTCTTTTTAAAGAGAGAACTCAACAAGTTCAACAATATGTTGGGAGATGGGTTTATGAAAATGGAATCTCATTCACTATCGTTGATAATGATAGCTTCAAGCAACTAATGAAGGCAGTGAGTCAATTTGGACCAAGATTCAAGCCTCCAACTCAATATCAACTTAGGGAGCCACTGTTGAAAGCCGAAGTTGAAAGAGCAAAGCAACTGCTAAAGAAACATGAAGAAGAATATGCAAAGAATGAGCGCTCAATCATGATAGATGAATGGAGTGATAGAAAATGAAAAAGCATCTTAAATATGTGTGAATTGCAAGCTGAGTACTACATTTTTAGAATCTAAGGAGTCTTGAAACGAGGCATATATAGTTGACCTTTTTTTTTTAGTATGTTGACAAATGTGTTGAACAAGTAGGAGCTCAGAATATTATTCAGATTATGACAGACAATGCCACTAACAATATGACTGCAGCTAAATTGATGAGAGAAAATCGATTTGATATATTTTGGAGTTTCATGTGCAATTCACTGTTAATCTCAGGCTTGAAAGTATTGGCAAGCTTCCACGATATAAAAAGGTTATTGAGCAAGCCAAGTCTTTTACCATTTTCATTTATGCTTACCATAAGACTTTGTCATTGATGAGAAGTTTCACGAAGAAGAGAGACATAGTCCGGCCAGGAGTTACTAGATTTGCATCAAATTTCCTCACATTGCAAAATTTGATTGAAAAAAAAATAGTTTAAGTGTCATGTTTACAAGTGATATGTAGGAGAAATGTAAATGGTTAAAAACAAAGGGAAATTGATTTACTCTACTGTGATGAGCATGAGTTTTTGGAATGGTGTGACATTTTGTTTGACAATATTTGCTCATTTGGTAGACTTCTTTGATTGATAGATGGATATAGAAAGCCATCGATAGGGTTTCTATATGGGGAACTTTTTCAAACTAAAGAAGGCATCAAGGTGGCCCTGAACGTAGAATCAAATTATCAACCTATTAATTGAGTCAAAAATAAAGGATAGACTTGACATATTATTGCATACCACTGCATTTTTATTGAATCCCTATTTTTTATAAAGATAGTTCTATTGCATTATGAGGAGGTCGCGACGAGGATTTTTGAATGTATGAAAACTTTGTATGCCAATGGGTTAGATCTACAAGATACAATTATTAACAAGGAATTGACAAAATAGAGACAAGACTAGGTTATTTGGAAAAACATTAGGAGCAAAAGTATGTGGAAAAAAAATGATGATACATTTGATCCATGTGTATAGTGAAGTACATACGGTGCTCACACACCCAACTTGCTAAGAGTGACATCGAGGATACTTTCATTAACTTCAAGTTCATCTGGATGTGAAAGAAATTGGAGTGCATTCAAAGGAGTAAGCTTTAAACTTTAAGTCTTTAATTAAAGTATTAATTTTTAAAGTTTTATATTCATGTTACTAACTATAATATTTACTCTCTCTCTTTGAAGATTCATACAAAGAAAAGAAATAGGTTGGATGTCAACAGATTGAACAATCTAGTGTTTGTCTAATTTAATGCTAGATTGTTGAATAAACAAAAAAAAAAAAAATGTCGATGCCCTTCTTACAAAAGATGCTTCAAATGCAAAAGTTGGATTATGCATGGTGGAGAAGATGATGAAGTTGAACTAGGTTTTGGGCTCACACGGCAAATGGTTGATAAAGCAAGTGGAGCATTTGAAAATTTACAACTCCGAAGAAGCTCTAGAGTGAGAGAACTTTACGAGGATGATTTTGCGTTCGAAGAATAAGAGAATCATAATGATGATATTGAGTTTGTATCCGATGAAGAACAAGTTGAAAATTATGGAGAAGTAGAATAAATTTGATGTTGAGTTTGTGTCCGATGATATTGAGTTTGTGTCCAATGATATTTTATTAGTTGTGTAATTTTGGTGAAGTTACTGTAGAGTGGGTCCAATTTTTAGGGGTCAATCATGTTATCTATATTCTGTTCTCCTGTGGAATCCAAAGATGGAGCTTGTGAGCTTAACGCTTGGGTTGGTGCTCTGTACCTAGCCAGGGCAGCCCGGTAGGCTCTGGATGAAAGTGTTTAACTTGCTAGCCGTTTGTTACTCATTCTTTTCGTCTTCCTTTAATAATGATGAAATAGAGTAGTATGCTGGGTAGTAAAATTGAACGGAAAAAATCTAGTACCCATTTCCTTTGGCTTGTAAATTTTCTCGGTGAAAGTTTTTCCTACTAGAAAATAAGTGTCTGGATCTTCAATTTTGTCTCATCCCCAATGTGTTCCTTGGATAGAGGCACACCAATGTTTGAGTTGATCAGCAAAAGCGGGAGGAGCTTCTCAATCAAAGTCTGGGTCGAATGGGTAGTCTTCTAGTTCTACTTGGTAACCACCAACCTTATTAACGTCAATTTTAACTAGATGTCGAGTGAGTTTGATTTTGAGTTCCAGCCATTCAGGTGGAGTACTATCAAATGTGTTGTGCTCAATTTCGTGAGAAAGTCTTTAACTGAATCGGGATCATGGATCCATAATTATGCAGGAGACCATAGTCTAGTAAAGTAAAAGGAGTAATAATTCGGCCTTTGTAGGCAGTGTTTGTGTAAGTTTCATAATCCATATTGGCTCTGCGAAAAGAGTAAATAAGTTGGCATTGACAGCTATATTTGTCAAAGTCAATACAAGGTGGGTCTTTCTTTTGGCATTTAAGTTTGGGGCTGAACTCAGCCTCATAGACTATTGTCATACCATCAGGAGGAGTTTTATGAAAAGCTTTCAGAGCTTCACATAGTTCCATAAAAGTTTGTAAAGTTGATTTTTTAGTTAAACTGCGTACGTATATGGTAATGTCTTCAGGAATAGTGTTTGGAAAACTTGCTAAACGAGTTTTAGAGGTCCTTTGTAAGGTTGTAGCCTTATTTTGTTCTTTGAGTTGGGTTAAAGTCAAATAGTCGAGCCTGTGGACTTTTGCAGCACCTTCTGACGTGTGAGTAGAACTGTCTTCAAGCTCACTTCCTAATATTTGAGCATAAGTTGGTAGAGTGTGAGTGTCTGAGCCAGTAGCTTGTAATGGAATTGCTTTAAGTAAGGAATTGATAAAAAAGTGTGCACCAAGTTTCGCCCTAGCAACTGTAAAAGCTTCTTCCAGAGAGTAAAAACCCTTAAAGTAGGGATGTTCCAAGTCTTGTATAGCCAAGTTGCTTTCTTCCCAAGTAGAGTAGACCCCTGCATGGGAACATGAGAAAACCACGTAACAAGAGAACTTCTTTCCTGCTAATTTTTGTATGGTAGTAAGGAAATAGTTGGAAAGCGCATTAATGACAACAATTTTGTGTCCGGAGCTTCCAGGTAGAGTGGGAATATGCCAAATGCTGTCAAGGAGACAGTTTTGAATGTGGTCCAGTTTATATCTTGCAGAGAAACGAAACTGATCCTTAGGTTGGGTAAATAGTTGTAAGTCTTGGTTACCAATCCGCATGACTTTGGTAGGGAAAGTACGAACCTTTCTTGGTATGTCCATAATCCTATAAGGAGTCACCAAAGTTAATCACAAATAGTTAACGCAGTAGTCTAGATAATGTATTAGCTAATGAGTTATTAACTCCTTTTATGTGTTCCCATTGTATTCTTAAGCCTTTGTTAATTATAGTATCTGTAAATTTTTGCCAACACTTAGTATCGAGGCCTTTCCTAATGTGTTTTGTGACTATATTTTACAATGGCTTCACAATCTGTTCTAATAGTGATCTCTTGTTTGTTATAGATAAATAACCTAAAAGCCTCTAAACAATAGATTACTGCTAAGATTTCGTAATCCAGTGACATTAAATGCCTTTTTTCTTAGTATTTTCCAAAGGCATATTTACATAAGTTTTCAGCTGCTTTAGGTTCATATTTAGATATTTTTCGGTAGAAAATACCTCCCCAACTGGTTTCACATCCGTTTGTTTCAATAACTAAGTAGTCAGAATCCAGAGATAAGGTTAGTTTTGGAATAGTTTTAACCAAATATTTAATCTGTTGTGCTAAGGTTATATCTTGCTAATTAAAATGTTTTTGTTCGGCCAAAGATGTTTTATTGTATAAAGGCCCACTAATTTTTCATATATCCTTAAGGTAAGGTCATGCATAATTTAGTAGACCTAAAAACGCTCGTAAAGTCTTAGTATCTTCCATTTTATCAAGAAAAGTAAGGATTTTTGCAGAGATATGAGGTTGTAATGTTATTTATCCTTGACCTATTTCAGCTCCTAAGAATTCTATATGTGTTTCTGCTAATTTTATTTTCTTTCTAGAAATGATAAGACCATGTTGTTCAAATAAATTAAAAATAATATGTAAATGTGCATAATATTCTTATTTAGTTTTCAAGAAGACTAGAATATCATCAATATAAACATAGGTAAACATAGAAATAGGCTGAAAGATATCCATTTTTCGCTGAAAAATTTGGGGAGCTATTTTAAGGTCAAAAGGCATAACAAGCCATTTAAAATGGTCGTCCGAGTAGTCGGGATGTATTTTTACCTGCCAAAAGCCTGATTTCATATGGATTTTGAGTAGTATTTAGAATGTTGTATCTTATTCAAAAGTTGATCTTTATCTAGAATTTTGTAATCATCTTCTTGCCAATTATCATTTAATCTTTTATAATTAAACACCATTCGTGACTATCCACGTTTTTGTTCTGCTCCTTTGTTGACTATAAAAGTCGGGCTTCTATGTCTGGAGGTAGATCTTTGTATGACACCTAAATATAATAATTGTTGGATGTACGTTTTGCATTCCTCAATTTCCCAATTGCTATATTTTAAATCATGGGCTTTAATTGTTAGGTCTGGATTAATGATTGCTAGTTTACAATATACTTTGTTCCTATCCCAATATTTGGTTGGATTGTCACCAATAATTTCTAGTTTTTCTAATCTAGAAATCAGAGAGTCTAAATCAGGTTGATGAGTATTAATCGTCTGTATTAATTATTTTGGGATTATTAGGTTAGTAGGAATATTCCATATAGCAACATAATCATTTGTAGGCCTAGACTAGCTAAGTATTTCTAGTTTTCCATATTCAGAAAAAGCTAGAGCGCAAATTTAAAGAGAAGTAGAGGTATAGGCACCTGTTGTGGAGCACTAACAAGTAGTTTCAGCCGATTTGCTAGTTGGGTTATCTAGTGTGTGGAATAGTAATTGGATGAACAATTGAGGGATAATCTGAGACAATAGGTGAGATTATTGGTGTAGAAAAAAATAACATAATCTTTGGTAAGGAAAAAAGCTCGATCTGGTGCTAGAAGAAAATTGAGTCCTAAATTAAGATGGATGTTAGGGTGTAGTAATGGTTTAACCCATAATTTTGAGAGGGTTAGGGGATTACTATAAGTACCACAATTATTGTAAAATCTTAAGTATATGTTTGTCACAAATTGTGTACAAGCTAATTGCTGACCATCAAATTGGGTACTAATTCAAGGTTGAGAAGCTATCTTAATAAAAACTTTTGGAAATATTGAGAAAAGTGTAGCTTCATCAATGGTGGAGTTAATAGCCTCGCTATCTAAAAAGGCATGTAGAGTGAACTCATGGCCATGTATATTAACTAGACATTTAACCGTAATATCAAGAGTTTTTCTTGTGTTACATATACTGGAGGCCTTAATAAAAACCATGTCTGTTTATGGTGAACCCATGGAAATTTGTAAGCCTTTTCCTTTATCAGGTGGTTATGGAGGAGGCTATAGTAATAGTTTCTCTAATTGGGCATCAATCATGTAGAAATGGACTTCCATTTGTCTAATCTAATTTCAAATGTATCTACTCTGGTTTCTAAGAGAATATTTCTAGTACTATTTTTAGTGGGCTAAGTTATAATAGTAAAATATTTTTGGAGACAAAGATTACAAGCTTATTTTCTACATAAAGTGCATGTGCCTCTTTTATCAATGGATGGGTAATAACTACAGAGATAGCAAGGGATGTCTGCTCCTGTTTTTAGTAGCCAGTCATGTGTACAGGTGGATTCCTTTATTTCGGTATTAAATTGTGAAAATGCCTAGTCCCTGTCTAGGCGCTAGGCGTTGGTCTAGTTCCCAACTAGCACCTAGCGAATTTTAGAACATTGATCATATGTAGAAACATAAACAGTACAACAACAATCAAATCTTATCTCACTAGGTGGGTCGGCTATATGAATTCTTTTACGTCATTGAGCTCTATCTCATACTATATCATCATCTATACTTAAATAAATTTTATCTCCTAAACATAAACAACAAACCAAAGAAAATTACCAGTAGGAGCAGAAATAGGAGCAGCCACATTTGCAAATGGAATTGATTCTTCTCGATGCATAGGCACAATATTTAACTTTGCAGCTGGCTTGCTCAACTTTGCTCTCTGTGCATATCTCCTATTCTGGAACCAATTCCATACCTATAGCATCTCTAGTGTTAAGAACAGTTCGAGAAGGTGATATCTCAGTAGCAGCATGAAGAGGCAGTAAACCTGCTTTGATTGCACAACAATCTTCCCAGCTCGCTCAGAGGATTGACTTCAAAAAGCAAAAAATATTAAGAAAATTCTCAGCAAAGGTTAACCGGAAATTGACACAAACATACCTAAATTTATCTGCAAGCGCACTTATAATCTCTCGAGGTGGTATTGAATTATTCACTTCTTGCAAACAAGATTCCATCTCCAACACCTAATTAGTCACCAACAAATTTCATTAAATCACATAGTAGATTGAGTTAATGACATATTCCTATCACTCCTCAATGAGGTATGAAGACCCTATAATTATACAAAAATTCACTCAATGGATGGATAGAAAAAGGTTCATCATGGACTAACAATAGTAGAGGAACATAGAAGTATTTGATCGAGTCTACTTGATCTATGTATTCAACAAAAGTGATTCCACAGTTTGTGTTAAAACATGCAACTGCTGAATACAATTAAAAAATAACAATATAATCCTTGCCCACTAGAAACAAAATGAAAATCAAAAGACAACTATTCCCCTTTCTTGTGCAGTTAGATAACAAATAACAAAGTACATGTATTGTCAATTGTTTGCATTACTTATGTGACCTATACAAAAACCATAGGCATGGAATAAACAACTAGGAATTGATAAGAACTGCACTTCAATCCCGATAAAACCATGTAATAACTCCAAAAAAAAACAAGAATCATCAATAAACATTTGCAGTCATCATTATGTCTGAATTGAGACAGTAAAAAAACAAAAAATTTAAGTACAAAATTATAGAAAAATAATCAACCAAGAAAAAAAATACTAGTAAGAGGAGGACCAAAATACCAAATTAGCAATGGTGGAAGAGGGCACAAAATATGTTCATCATTTTAGTTTAAAATATTTATTGGAGGATGCACAAGATGTGTATACTTTCTTCAAAGCTAAGCACCAGGCAATGGCCTGGTAATTTAATTTAATATAAGTTTGCCTGGCACTTGGAAGTAAGAAAACATACAACTTCTCTCAAAAACTAACTTCTTTGTTTTCCCTGACATTCGCCTTGTCCAGCCTTGTTTTGGCAGTTCCTAATAGAGACATTGAAGCCCTTACCTCATATTAGTACAGTGTTAACAACTAACAGATCTAATTGAGACTCCAGAACAAATACAAAAGCAACTATAACAAAGAAGTGGACAATTTCAAAAAACATAGAAGGTTCAATATGCATGAGAGTTTGGATAGCATGAACAAGAAAGCACACTAGTACAGTAGAATATGATCATCTCATAATAAGTAAGCACAAGGTTAATATTTTGTTAAAAACCTTGCTCTTCTATATTTCCTTTCATTTCTTGGTGAGAAAGAGTTGAAATCCTAGTTACAAACATGGAATGATAAACCAATCATGAGAAATATGCAATCCAATCGGCAGTGCATTATACCCCAAAACACACAAGGAACAGTGAATTAGTGCAAATATCTAGATCTACTGGAAAGTTTCTACTGTAAGAATTTCACCAGTTAATTGTATATTTGCATTGTTTAAGCTATCTTAATCGACCTCAGGAAGTACAGTAACAGATTCCCAAGTAGATGCCATACATATGGAGCTTAGATAGAGGCGTAGACGGCCCCATGGGCGTAGCGCAGTTGGTACTCGGATGACAGACTTGCCGGATTGGGCACAGGTCGATTCTCGGGTCGCCCAGCGTTATACCCTCCCACCTAGGAGACTGCTGCGTACCGTGATTTACCTATATGTATCTTGTCATGGGGCCAACAATACTGGCCGCTTGGGGTGAGCAAAATCACTTTTTGCCGGAATAGATAGATGCATTGATTTGTTTCATCTATAGACCAACTGTTTGATGTGATCATAGTTCCATATTCTACAATTAAGTATTATAAATTTTTTAAAAGCAACCAAAGGTCATTTGTAGCAGGTGGAAATAAATGAATCATGGCCAGAAAATGAATCATTAAAAAACCAAAAACAATAAAATCTCAATTCAATTAAAACTATAATAGCAACATTAATAAATGACTAAACATGAAGAAAGATGTTTATAAGACAACGAAATTACATTGGGAAAGGTGAATTTTAGACATTAGTTCATCCAAAGAAATAGTAGAAATCTCAGCAGTGAAGGATTGCTATTGCCAAAAGACAAGTGTTACTAGGATGTCTAGGATAAGCATTCATAAATACCCTCTGGAGACTAGAACAAATGGAAGCATCAGTTCATCATTAAAGATATTTCATATGTGCACTAAATGATCAAAGCACAAGATCTGCAAAAATCAATATGAACCAAGATAAACCAAGATGATTACAGGAATTTACATGATAAGGAAGCAGAACATCTGCAAAGAAGAGTAAAAGACCCATATAAGAAATCATATTGCTCAGTTTCTTCTAAAAATTTGCTAATCCAGGAGAGGGGGGCATTTAATGCATCATGGTGAACGTGGATAGATGGATGGTTATCCTTGAGTGATTAACTTGAAAGGAATCATTCCCATCATCTGTCAGTCTGAACTATTTGAGGCCAGCTACATGATCTTACCCCTCTATTAAACTCTATGCAAGGCTCATACCTACTAGTCTTTCAAAAGTTGATTTAGAACATTCATATATCTACACTAGCATAGTTTGCAATTCAGGTGACATAGAACATATGTAACAACGGTGGTGCTAGTTAATCTAGTAGCTGGGAATATATTATAAAGGCTTAAATCAGTTGAAGTTACATATGTTCACAATTGGGAATTGGAACCAGTATGGACCATGTACCATACTACTACCCCTACTACTACAACAACAACAATAACAACTAAATCTTATCCCACTATTAATCCTTTTACGTCATTAAGTTCTATCCCCTACTATATCATCATCCATACTTAAATAAATTTTATCTTGTTTGATTGTTTCTAAGTCTTTTTTTATCTTCCTCTTCCTTGTTTGATGTGTATATTTGTCATAATTTTACATCACCTAACATGAGCATTTATTGGCCGTCTAAAGTATGTGTCCGTATCATCTTAAACGTGTCTCTCGGAGTTTTCCCTCAATAGATGCAACTCCGACTTTTTCTTAAATGTTCTCATTTCTTATTTTGTCCATCCTCGTATGTCCACACATCCACCTTAACATCCTATCTCTGCAACTCTCATCTTCAGCTCATGTGCTCGAGTCATATCCCAACATTCAACGTCATATAACATAGCAGGTCTAACCGCCATTTTGTAGAACTTCCCTTAAAGTTTTAAAGGTACTTTACAATTACATAAGACATCCGACACCCACCTCCATTTCAACCATCCTGCTTATATTTTATGTAAGACATCTTTCTTAATCCCTCCATCATTTTGTAAAAATGATCATAAACATTTAAAACTCTCAGTTCTAGACAGCTCGTCATCTCTTAGCTTAACAATTGTCTCAATACGTCTAATATTGCTAAACTTAATTTTCATATATTCTATCTTTACTTACTAAGCCTTTACTTTTAGTGTTTCCCACCAATATTCTAATTTAGCATATACTCCATGTGTCTCATCTACCAAAACAATATCATCTGCAAATAATATACAACACGGTACTATTTCGAAAGTGTCTAGTGAATTCGTACATGATTAGTGTAAAAAGATAGGGACTTAGAGCTGATCCTTAATGTAACCCTATCTTTATTGAAAATACTTCAATTAATCTACCTAAAGTCTTCACTCTGGTCATTACATCCTCATACATATCCTTAATTAGTTCAATATATATTACGTTAATACCTCTTTTTTCTAGAATTCCTATAATTTCTTTTGGGATTCTATCATAAGTTTTTCCAAGTCAATGAATATCATGTGTAAATCTTGTTCTCGATACTTTTCAATTAGTTGCATGAGAAGATGTATTGCTTCTATTGTCACTTCCATACCTCTATCGGAGTATCATATGTTCCAACGACTTTTCCATTTTGCAGCATATTTAAAGCTTGTTTTATTTCTAATGTATGAATTCTATGATAAAAATTAAAATTTCTATACTCATTTGGCTTACTTAAATTACCTAAGCTAAATTGGTCACATAAACCTTCATTAAAAAGTTGATAAAATTACATATTCGACCACTCTTTTATTTCTACATCATTTACTAGTACCCTATTACATTCATCTTTAATACATCTTGTATGGATAAGATCTCTTGTCCTCTCTCTCACTTTAACTATTCTATAAATGTCTCTTTCCCCTTCTTTTGTATCTAATTTTCATATAACCGTTCAAAAGTTTCATTGTTTGCTTCATTCCATGCTTTCTTAGCCTCTTCTTGGATATTGTATATTTTTTAAAGTTTTATCATTCTTACAAATATATAATTCCCTATAAGCTGTTTGTTTTCCCTTCTTTCTCCTATACTTTCTTATTTCACCACCCAGATTCCTTACTTAGTGGTGCATAACCCCTTGACTCATCAAGTACACTTTTGGCTACTATTTTTAATTTTGATATTATCTTATCCCATGTCATATTAGAGTCACCATATATTTCACCTAATGCTTATACTCCTACCTTCTCCTTAAATATGTTTTGCTTCCCATCAACTTCCACGACTTAATTTTAGGAGTCGTGTATATTTTCCTTCTATTGAAACTATGTTGAGGCGTACATCCAACACTACTAACTTATATTGGGTAGTTAAGCTTTCTCAAGTATGACCTTGCAATCTTTACAAATCTTTCTATTTCTCTTCCTAAGCATAAAAAAATCAATTTATTATTGTCACTTTTGAACGTGACCAAGTATTCTTTTTTCTTAAAAAATGTATTAATTAGTATAAGGTCATATGCCATCACAAAATTCAATGTAGTTTTCTCTTCTTCATTTTTTGTTCCAAACTCATAATTCTCATGATATTACTCATTTTTCACTCCGACATATCCATTTAGATCGCCTCTTATTAAAATCATTTCATTTGGCGGAATGTTTTATAATCCCAAAATCTTAATTTGGTATCTTCATCTAATCCTACTTGAGGTGCATATATGCTAATTACGTGCATAGTTTCTTTCCCCACTATTATTTGGAGAGCTCTAATTCTATCATCCTTTCTAACTACTCATACAACTTCATTCTTTAATGAACTATTTACAAAAAATACTCATTCTATTTCTTATTTTACTCTTTCATGTATACCATAACTTAAAACATGAGTTCTCTATCATCTTTGCCTTCTTGCCTACCCATTTTGTCTTTTATATACATAAAATACTAATTCTTCTCCTAATCATTATATCTACTACTTCAGATTCTTATGTTCCATCTTTCAAATCTTTGACAATTTTCCTATTATATTTGTTCTTATCCAACTTATGATGTGAGAACTCTTGCCTATTTAATACTATATCGAATTTCTCATGAAGATATAGTGATCCTTGCTGACGCGAATTCTTACATATTTATCACTACATCCGATTTCTGGAGATTTTAGTGGTCCTTGCAGAGCCGTTACAGTCGGACCTGCAACGTGTTCCTTACGGGGAACAACCTAGCATTAGCACAATAATTTAATGGATTCATTCATTGAACATTTGTCATAATTTAACGCTGGCTAGCAACCTAACACAACCCTCCTCCCTTGGAATCAGCCATGACGAGGTAATTCGTCATGGGCGGAGTTTAGACCATGTACCATATTCTAACAAAATGGATTTTATTATTGTTAACAATTTCCACTTTGCTAAATCAGAAGACAGAGATACCAAACTTATTTTAAAATCGATCTACATGTTACTTATGAAATGGGATTAGTTCATTGCACTTATTGCACTAAGCTAAGAAGCAAGCCTTCCTAGTTTCAGGATTCAATCAAAACCAAGCTCACTTTCATGATCGGTGAAATATTGAGAACTGCTCCCAAAAGGGGATGCCTTTTGCCATTATCCTGTTAAATTCTACTCAGCCACTCACTATTAAGTTCTTCAATAAGATTACCAAAAAATAGCATGTACCATTATTGGTTAAATAGAAAATTTTAAGGCCCCTATGACGCCACTAAACAGATAGCAGACCTACATTAACGTGCTCCTGCAAACACCAATTTACTGTGTTAACATTAGGGGACGAGAGTAACTGATAGAAGGAGGAGAAGATAGAAGATTAGGGAATATCTTAGGTCTTCTCACTTTTCCTTTTGAGAATACTATATCAAGAAGAAATCTCAAAATTGAGAGAAAAAGTAAAACAAAATGAAATTTGCATATATTTTTTTCTCAATAAGCTTCTTACTTTTCTTTACTGATTTCTGTCCAAATATTTTCGGTCCAAGTAAAAAATGGAATCATGATTTCCGTTCCTTGTTTTCCATCTACTTTTCCCCGGCCACAGAGTATCACAATAGTATCAGACCTTCACTAGAATTTAAGAATACGAGATTACCCATACGCTACTTGGCAAGTCTATAACCATGGATGAATCGTAGCTGCGAATCTGTGAGGGAAATGGTTAACGCCAAAGCAAACCAAATTAGACCGGGAGGAAGGAAAAAAACGAAAACATTGCAGTCTTCCATCCAATTGAAATTATTCGACATCCTATCACGACAATTCATCCTCACAAAACCCTAAAATACTACCGCCATAAAACATAAACAGAATATGACGATGACGGAATAACGAGAAGAAAGGTGAAAGGTAGGCGGCGTATACCTCGTTCTGAGTGAATCGGAAGACGGGTCCGCCGCCGTGCGGGGGCCGACCCATCGCGGATCTCCGGCGGGAGACAGAGGGTAGGAGAAGGTAAAGAAGACAGAGGAGCGAAGTGGGAGGACGGAGAGTAAGGCAGGAGCACCAGGAACCGATCAAACTCGAACGCGCTCAACAGCCGTCACCATGCTCGTTCGTTTACCTGCGTCCGCCTCAATAGACTGTAGATGTGTAACTGTATGCGGATGAATCCATAAAAATTAAAAAGATTCCCTTCTATTTACAATCAATTATTTTATGCCATCTAAAAATAATAATAACCTATTATATTCTATATAATTCATAATAAATCTATCACTTAAATAAAATTCAAATATCATGATCCCGTCCGGAAACTAAATCGGATGGAGGCGGATCGCGCTGTCCTCAAGATTAACGGAAAGTTGTTGCGAAGCCTGATCGATCTGACACCCGCCGGAAGGGCTTACACGAGCAGATAACGGGGGGTGATGATGCGGATGATGAAGTAAGGGGGGCCTGCGCACACTCAGACAAGCCCCCTTATGTTAGAAACCAAGAATTAGGGAAAAAGTCCCCGGGTCAAACCCTCCGACACTCAAGTCAAGTACTTTTTCCCCAGAAGCCCAGTAAAAGGACGAAAAGTAAAAGACAAGAATGAAAAGACGAGTGAGCGTACCTGCGTAAGGACGAAGCCTCCTTTTTTATACTGCTGTGGGCGTTTCTGGAGTTTGACAAGTGTCGGGGAATGTCGGGTGTCAGGCTTTGTCTGACGGTGATTGACACGGGGCATCCTCTTATAGGTCGAAGGAGGAATCGAGGGGGAGGGGGGGCAACGAGCCCTAGACCGTTAGCATATTCCCTGATACGCTGTGATTATTCTGGTTACGATTCCCTTGTTTGATTGTCGTGTAGTGCGTGCCCTCTCAAGTCCATTATCCCTAGGCTGGGTCTTAGTACTTGCCGACCCCGACCTGTGGACACCGACCTATGGCTAACCTTGTATTTGTCGTTTTGTAAATCCAGATCTGTACATCCAGCCCTGTCCTGCGTGTCTTGTCTTGTGAACTTCTGACCTGCCTTACCTTGTATCGTGACCTGTATTGCTTAATCCAGTTCCGCTTATCCTGAATCCCGACCTGTACACCTTGGTATGTGTTTCGCTTATCCTGACCTGTAGCATTGGTCTGTGTTTCCCGACCTGTACGTCCCGATCCGTATATCCGGCCTCTATACGTTCTAAGTCGTATATCCTGACCTGTGACTCCCGACTTGTAATCCTTGGTTTGCATATCCCGACCTGCACGCTTTGGTCCCTATGTTCTGTGCCGCAAGACTATAAGTCCTGACCTGTGATCCTGACCTGTAATCCTTGGTTTACATATCCCGACCTGTACGCTTTGGTCCCTGTGTTCTGTGCCGCAAGGCTATAAGTCCTGACCTGTGATTCTGGCCTGTAATCCTTGGTTTGCATATCCCGACCTGTACGCTTTGGTCTCTGTGTTCTGTGTCGCAAGGCTATAAGTCCTGACCTGTGATTCTAGCCTATAATCCTTTGTTTGCATATCCCGACCTGTACGCTTTGGTCCCTGTGTTCTGTGCCGCAAGCCTATAAGTCCTGACCTGTAATCCTTGGTTTGCATATTCCGACCTGTACGCGTTGGTCCATGTGCCCTGAACCGCAAGTCAATAAATTCTGCTCTGTAATCCTTGGATTGCATATTCCGACCTGTACGCGTTGGTCCATTGAACGCCACGTAGGCTGAACTTTTAACCTCCACGTAGACCGGACTCCTGACCACCATGTAGGCTCGACTTTTGACCGCCACGCGAGCTTGACTTTTGACTGCCTTGTGGGCTTGACTTCTGACCGCCTCGAGGCTTGACTTCCGACCACATCCGTTGTCTGACCCCACCATCATGCACTGTACCACAAGCCTCCCCCTCAAGTCTAGTCGAATGAGGCTCTAGTCCGACTGACTAGACCCTAACCTCGTTCTTACTTGTCCTGGCCTGTGTCCCATTATTTCCTGACCCCTTTCCCCCATACCCCACTTAGAATTTATCACCTTCCATAAAAGATAAGCGAGATTTTATTGCACGCGTATTGATTCTTCGATTTCTAATCATGCCCCTTCCCATAAATGCCACACTGTTTCCCAAACGTCGTCTCGTGTTCCGAGGTAATCCATTCACCTTCTCCTTCCTTATAAAAGGGTCGCATATACTTCCACCTTCCTTTCTTCAAGCTGCCCCCTTCTCACTCATGGAACCAGACGAGCTTTCTTCTCTACGTCACAAACTCGCTCTTACAGAAAAAACCTTGCTTGAAATGACAATAAGCAGGGACCTTTAAACCTCTCTTTATAGGGAAATGGAAGAGCTCTGGCTAGCGGCCAAATCTAGAACTCGTGCCAAGATAGCTCTCAAGCTTAAGGCTCATGCGGACTTCCAGAGTCAGGTCCATTCTATTATTTACCTGAAGATGAAACAGGAGGATACTGTGGCCCTCCTAAAAGAGGAAGGCCGGATAAAGGATGAAACCATTAACCAACTGCAGAGCACCATCAAACTTATCAAGGAAGAACTAGCTCAAGCTCAGGCTCATCTGGCAAGGAGGGATCAGGCCTCTGGATCTGGATCTTGTAATGATAATGTGAACTGAAAAATGTTCTTCAACTTTTATTACATAATATTCCTTGCATTATCTGTCTTCAAGGTTATGAGTCTGTACTTCAACTTTTATTAAATAATATTTCCTGCATTATCTGCCTTCAAGGTTGTGGGTCTATATTTCCTTGCCTCTCATAGTATCGTGTTCCATAGACGCATGTTCCCGAGAAAATTTGCTAGAAAAGATAACTTAGAAAGAACGATTTACTTACCCCACCTTTTTCTTACCAAAAGGGGCAGGAAAGTCGTGGTTTGTACATACCTGCCTGTTTGCCTCTTGTATTGGCAATAGAAGTACGGTTGCAGATCTGTGGAGCACAAAAATATACCTTGCGGATTTATATGGAGGCAAGAGTAAGAGATACTAACCAAGAAAGTCATTAGTCATGAGGGCAGACTCACTTATAACTCACACTGGGGCGAGAGTCTGGAACACCGACTCGGACGATCGTTGGGCGTGAGAGCATGCTCACTTATAACTCGCACTGGGCGAGAGTCTGGGACACCGACCTGGACGGTCGTTGGGCATGAGAGCGTGCTCACTTATAACTCGCACTGGGGCGAGAGTCTGGGACACCGACCTGGACGGTCATTGGGCGTGAGAGCATGCTCACTTATAACTCGCATTGAGACGAGAGTCTGGGGCACCGACCTGGACGGTCGTTGGGTGTGAGAGCATGCTCACTTATAACTCACACTGGGGCGAGAGTTTGGGACACCAACCTGGACGGTCGTTGCCCGTGAGAGCATGCTCACTTATAACTCGCACTAGGACGAGAGTTTGGAACACCGACCTGGACGATCGTTGGGCGTGAGAGCATGCACACTTATAACTCGCACTGGGACGAGAGTCTGAGACACTGACCTGGACGGTCGTTGGGCGTGAGAGCATGCTCACTTATAACTCGCACTGGGGTGAGAGTCTGAGACACCGACCTGGACGATCGTTGTGTTAGTTAGAGCCCTAGAGCCAATCATTTGATGATTGTTGTATGGACTCATTGTATCATATTCTTATATATATAAAGGCATTTGTTTATGGTTATTATGCTTACTTGTATTGGTGCCAAATAATTAAGTATAATAGCGTCCTTGAGTAGAAGGTTCTTACCTATATCAATCGGTTAGTTGAATCGATAGTGAGATGATATAGGGAACACTACTCTTAATCATTCCTAGTCAAGTATTAACATTCAGGGACAATGTTAATACGATGAGACTAACATGTAGGTCAGCTCGATGACTTAATCTCACAAGTCATGGATATAGAGATATCAAGTTGACACATGGGTATGCAATGCATACTGAATGACCCGCCATGAGAAAGTATCATGGATCATTATATGAGTGTCATATACTTTCTCATGTAGCTATTAGTATGACTATTAGTCCTTGGACCTGAAGTCACCATGGTTCCCTACATAAGGAGTTACATACTTTGGCTTCGTCAAACGTCACCCGTAACTGGGTGAACTATAAAGGCGATTACTGGGTATGTAACAAATTATGCGGAGGAATGTGAGTGATGTAGATGGGATCTATCCCTCCTATATGACGGGAGTGACATCATTATTCTTGATAGAGTGAGACCACTAAGTGCATGACCATACCCAAATGAGTCAATATGAGATGTTGAGCTCATTTGATTAAGTGAGTCTAATTGGGATTCAAGATTTATATTGATTAGAGGATGACACGATCTATGCCTCACATTGATCAATCTAGATGTCAAGGATAGAAGGACACTTGTCATATATTGTGAAGAGTCACAATTAGTAGTCACAAGTGTTGGTGATCGGACGGCCGGCTTGAAGGGGGGTTGGATAGACGGCGCCCCCAAATCTCTTGCTTTCTACGTATTTATTAGTTACGCAGCGGAATACAAATAATACAAACACAAATACGAAAGCTAAATATAAATACAAAGAACAAGAAAGAGCAAGCAAACCAACACACACCGATTTACGTGGTTCGGAGATAAAGCTCCTACTCCACGGCGTGTCCGTAAGGTGGACGATCCCTATCCGTCGGTAGATTACTCCCCGGAAGACCTCCGGCTAGCTCAAACCTCCTTGTGGGTGGAGAAACCTCACCAAGACCTCTTGGACACAAGGGAAACTCTTGAGCACTTGTAGACTACTAATTAGACCTTAACCAAGTCTAATTTCGTCAACTCTAACCAAGCTCCCAAGCTTTGGTTATATAGGCCGCGGGTTGAAAACCCCGCCTACCAGTCGACTGCTAAAACATGCAGTCGACTGCCCTCTGTGGAAATTCGACCGTTACACCCCAACGGCTTGATTCCACACTAACCGAGCGAACAGAGACATTCTGTTCGCTGCCAGTCGACTACGCCAGTCGACTGCACCAGTCGACTACTACAGTACTGCTACAGTAGCGCTACAGTACTGCTACAGTAAAACCCTAAAACTAGGATTTTACTCCGAGTACAATCTCTCGTGCACTCGTACCCTCACCCTTATGACTCATTTGACGCTTCCTTTGCAGCTTTGACCTTTTGCCTTCAAGCCTACTTCCTTTGGCTCTCGTCCCTCGGATGCATTCAAGCCCGCGTCTCGTACCCAATGTCATCCTTCACGTATGCCTCGAAGTCGCTTCCCTCGGCCCTTGTCCTCGCTGCCTTGTCCACGGTCCCTTGGATGCTCCATCCTTCACCGGACCCGAAGCCATCAACCTAAGTCACATGTGTATCCTGCAGTCCTGCACAATTCAAGTACACATATCAAATACAAGGGTGAACCTAACTTAAACCCTTTGCCCAAACACCAAAACACATGGTCACACGGACCATTGGGATTGCTCCAACAATCTCCCCCTTTTTGGTGTTTGGCAATACGTTTAAGTTAGGGAAAACAAATAACAAATAAACATGCTAATACAATGGACTTACGATGCCAAGGCTACAGACTTGGACTTACAACGCCGAATGGACTTACGTTGCCAAGGCTACACACTTGGACTTATACCGCCGAATGGACTTACGATGCCAAGGCTACACACTTGGACTTACAACGCCGAATGAACTTATGTTGCCAAGGCTACACACTTGGACTTATACTGCCGAATGGACTTACGTTGCCAAGGTTACACACTTGGCAACCGCCGAATGGAAAAAACCAATGCAACATGCATTTGAACCTATCCCAAGGCTCCCCCTACACCTATGCTCCCCAATGAGCTAGGATTTTCACAACAGGCTTTTTAAGAACCTATCCCAAGGCTCCCCCTACGCAAAGACACTTTCAGGTTTTCCCAACTAAACCTTACTTCTCCCCCTTTGCCTAACATCCAAAAAATCCTCCAACAATATCCCAATTGTTGAAAACTTGTCATTCCAATTGACCCTAAACTCGTATGTTTATCCCCCATGGATTTCATACACTTGTATGAGTTGACTTGGTCAAAATTCAGTGCTGAAGACAATTTCAGACTGGTATCAGTCGACTGCAAGAAGTACCAGTCGACTGGTCACCAATAGCTGAGCGAACAGAATGGTTCTGTTCGCTGCCAGTCGACTGCTAAAACTAGCAGTCGACTGGCACAGTTTTTCAGCCTTTTTCAACATTTCTGACCCAATTTCAGAAATGCACCAATAATTCCACAGACCTCCAAAAATCTCCAAATTTTGTGGAGAGGTTTGTTTTACCCATGTCTACTTGGGAAAAATACATTCAAAACTGTATCTATCACCAATCCCAAGATTGATACAAAACTCAAAACTAGCTAAATGGTTCAATTTAACCTTGACCTAAAGTCCTAGTTTTGGCTTCCTCTTGATGTATTTTCCCATACTAACTCACAATGCATCTCTAGCATTGGTTTATATGGCATCTATACATCCAAAATCAATTATCATGCTATATGACCCCAATGTCATATTTCTAAGCATGAAACAAAACTAAATTGTGCCAAAACCCTAGGTTTGAGACTCAAGTCCGTCTCCAAACCACTTGGCACATCCCATGACCCCTCTAGACTCCCAAGTACAACCCACCTGAGATCCATTGGCTATGGGTCCCAATTTGACTCTTAGAACTCCCCCTAAAGCCCTTAACCTTAGCCACCTCCCTAGGTGACTCATCTATTGTGACTAAACCACAATGATGTCCCTTAGAAGATCTCCTTATCTTCTTGACCTTGGACACATCATCCTTGCCATAATCATATGAAACACTAGCATATTTCTTTTTATTGGACTTGGATGACTCTCCCTTGCCCTTATCATGTGTCACCCTAGCACATGGTCTCCTTTTGGCCTTGGAGGGACTAGATCGGTATTCCAAGCCCGATCTATCATTATTGGGTCTTTGACTACCCAACATCATATTTAATCCCTTAGATCCAATAGTGAATCTCTTAAGGAATTTCTCCAAATTATCAAGCTTTGACTTCAAAAGCTTGATTTTCCCTTTCTAAGTTCCTAACCCTAGAGTCAACATGTCCACCTTGGACATTCCTAGACCTACCCTTTCTAGGCATGCGTCTCCCCTTCTTGGGATTAATGCCTTGGGTCTCCTTAGGTCTACCATTTCTAGGTTTATCATGCATGGGTTTCCTAGGGTTTTGATCTACATTAACCCTATTCCTATCATGATATCTAAAACCAAAATTTTTCATTGCTACATAATGATAATCACTATTTCTCCTAGCATGCATGGGAACATAAGAATTTGAATTTGAATTACACTTCAAATTAGGGTATACCTCCCTTACCCTTGAAGCTCCCCCTTGACTTGAGCTCCTCTTCTTCTTCTCCCACTTCTTTAGATGCTCCAACTTCTTGAACTCTCCCTTCCTCGAGCATCTTGTGTGGTAGTGTCCAAGTTCTCCACACGTGAAGCATCTAATGTGCTTTTTCTCCTTCTTCTTCCTACAACTCAAATTAGATTCTAAAGGAATTGAATTAAGTTTAGGAGATACCTTCTTCTTACTCATTGGACACCTACTCTTGTAGTGTCCCTTCTCATTGCAACCGAAGCAAATGATGTGGTCCTTTGACTTTGCTTCGGTGGAGGTGCTCACTAGGTTGACCTCCAAGATCTCTTCTTCCTCCGTCTTGGATTCTTCTTCAACCCTTGAGGATGTTAACAATGCTTCTTCATCCTCCTTCTCCTCCTCGGAAGTTGAGCATGAGTTAACTTCCGGTTGCTCCTCCTCCTCTTCTTGAGCCATTAAAACCATCTCCTTGGGCTCCACATCCGATTGGTCCTTCCTCTCCTCTTGGACCACTCCATCACTTTCTTCGGATTTTTCTTCTTCTTCTTGTGTAGGCAAAAATTCCTCCCATGGAAATTTCTTCACTTTGCTCCACAATTCATGGGCGTTCTCATATTTACCTACACCACTTATCACATTAGGAGGCAATAAATCAATTAAAATTACTATTACCTTTGAGTTTGCCTCCGATCGTGAGGTTTGCTCCTCCATCCAATGTCGTGTTCGGAGCTTCTTTCCTTTCTTGTCCTTTGGGACTTTGAATGGCTCCTTTACCACCATCATGATGTCCCAATCTGTGTTGAAGAAGATCTCCATCTTCATCATCCAATAGGTGATGCCCCCAAGGCTTCCTCCTTCAAACTTTAGAGGTTCAATCAAGCCGGTCATCTTTTGCCTCCTTGGCGGTTAGTCCAATAGAGAGCGTCCTCGCTCTGATACCACTTGTTGGTGATCGGACGACCGGCTTGAAGGGGGGTTGGATAGACGGTGCTCCCAAATCGCTTGCTTTCTACGTATTTGTTAGTTACGCAGCGGAATACAAATAATACAAACACAAATACGAAAGCTAAATACAAATACAAAGAACAAGAAAGAGCAAGCAAACCAACACGCGCCGATTTACGTGGTTCGGAGATAAAGCTCCTACTCCACGGCGTGTCCGTAAGGTGGACGATCCCTATCCGTCGGTGGATTACTCCCCGGAAGACCTCCGGCTAGCTCAAACCTCCTTGTGGGTGGAGAAACCTCACCAAGACCTCTTGGACACAAGGGAAACTCTTGAGCACTTGTAGACTACTAATTAGACCTTAACCAAGTCTAATTTCGTCAACTCTAACCAAGCTCCCAAGCTTTGGTTATATAGGCCGCGGGTTGAAAACCCCGCCTACCAGTCGACTGCTAAAACATGCAGTCGACTGCCCTTTGTGGAAATTTGACCGTTACACCCCAACGGCTCGATTCCACACTAACCGAGCGAACAGAGACATTCTGTTCGCTGCCAGTCGACTGCCCCAGTCGACTACACCAGTCGACTGCTAAAACATGCAGTCGACTACTACAGTACTACTACAGTAGCGCTACAGTACTGCTACAGTAAAACCCTAAAACTAGGATTTTACTCCGAGTACAATCTCTCGTGCACTCGTACCCCTCACCCTTATGACTCATTTGACGCTTCCTTTGTAGCTTTGACCTTTTGCCTTCAAGCCTACTTCCTTTGGCTCTCGTCTCTCGGATGCATTCAAGCCCGCGGCTCGTACCCAATGTCATCCTTCGCGTATGCCTCGAAGTCGCTTCCCTTGGCCCTTGTCCTCGCTGCCTTGTCCACGGTCCCTTGGATGCTCCATCCTTCATCGGACCCGAAGCCATCAACCTAAGTCACATGTGTATCCTGCAGTCCTGCACAATTCAAGTACACATATCAAATACAAGGGTGAATCTAACTTAAACCCTTTGCCCAAACACCAAAACACATGGTCTCACGGACCATTGGGATTGCTCCAACAACAAGGTGATGTTGGATCTCAACATTCTTATAACTTGGGTAGTAATGATGTGTTGCTAGATACCACTCATTACTTATGTTTCTAAATGGGTTTAGGAGCATTGCCAATGTTATAAGAACCTATAGGGCCACACACAAAAGACAATTAGATGGAGATTAGGTTCATTTGATGAACCTAAAGGATTAGGTCCATGTGATGAACCAAATTGGATTAAGAGTAATCCAAATTAGACCAATTGAGTTAGACTCAATTTGGTTCATGTGTTAAATGAGTCTAATTTGAATTTAGACTCATTGAGTCAATTTAATTCAATGAATAGATATTCATTAAATTAAAATTGACTTGAACCAATGGTTAGATTTGATCAACCATGGGAGAGAAGTGGTCAAGTTTGACTTGACTTGAGAGGAAGATGAAGGGTCAAGTTTGACTTGACCATTTGCCACATCAATTGTGAGTTGGCATTAAGTGGGATAATAATGATGTCCCACATCATCAAGGCTAGCACATGTGTGTGCCACCTCATGAGGGAGACCAAGAGTTGTGACTCTTGGTATCCCATGGAGGTTTAAAAGGCTTTGAAGTGGCCGACCACTTTATGGTTGTATGTGAGTTTCATTTGATTTTTGTAACTCTCATCTTCTTCCTCAAGCTCTCTCTTCTCTCCCTCTCCTCCACCTTGGCCGAACCTTTCAAAGGTGCTAGCACACCTTTGTTTGGTTTCTCCATCTCTTGCTTGTGTGGATACACATAGAGGAGTATCAACTTTGATACTCTCGAGATCCGGCGAACCTTGGACGAGCGGGATTAGCGAAGGGCATCGCATCAAGGGTAAAGCTCTTCTCCTTTGTAGATCTAGTTTAATCTAGGCTAGAAACTCGTACTCAAAGTTTTACGTAAATTTTATTTCTTCGTACGGATCCGGTGGCAGGGTTTCGGGGTTTCGTCAACGCAAAAAGCGGTTTTTACGACCCGAAAAATCCAACAGTGGTATCAGAGCCACGTGCGATGCGCGTATGAGTTTTTGTTTGTATTTTTATGAAAAAAATATCAGTTCTGTAATATTCTATAAATTTACTGTTTTTATAGATTTTATGGGTATTTTTCTTGTAGAAGCGAAGCACAAGAGTTTAGACACTTGTAGGCTTCGACTACCGAGAAAATTTTTCCGAAACGGCAAGGTTTCGCCCCAAATCGTTTTGGGACAGCAGGCTAAGGCATTGTAGGATCGCTTAGGAACACTCGCGATGGTTATATCGCGGGTAGGGGTGCTGCCCCTAACCCCGCAAGGGGCTTCGTTCCTCGATTGCGCCCGAAAATCGCTAAACGGGACCGCCGGGAATTTTTACTCATAAAATCATAAAAATATTAGAAAAAAATTACAGAAATTTATGGAATTACATAATTTAGAATTGTGTATCATTTTGTGATGGTCATGGCCCAAAAGACTCCAATTTGATTAGAAATTGTGTTGTAATTCATAATACGGCTTGCGTGTCGTCATGTGATTGTGCGTGTTGTATATTTGATACGCGACCTTCGCGTCGTGCCTTTCTATTTATTTATTCCTGTTGTAAATAGTTTAGACTCGAATGTAACTCAAGTTTCACCTTTTGTAATGTACAAAATGAGGCGGTGGAAGGTTCACTCGAGACGGAGTTACGAGGAGGGTGCGAGCAACACAAGGTGGTCAAAGGAAAGAGCTTGAGAAGCTGTTAACCTTAGGTTGACCATCCGATCTTCTCATTGGCTTGAGAAGATCGTAGTAGGGCCATGACTAATCACAAAATTAATTAATTGCTTGTGTGTGTATATGTGATGCATGCTAGATTAGTAATTAATTAGTGCCTTAACGATTAGATTAGATCTAAGTCGTGCACATGATGCACCTCCACGATTAGATTAGATCTAAATCAAGTATATGATACACATCGTCGATTAGATTAGATTAGATCTCAATTGCGTCAACTCAAAAATACCTACCATGTCGTGATACCTATCACTACCTCGATCACATGTTGTTGTTGAATCTGCCAAAGCAGAGCAACACATATTATCTTGGTAGGGTACGGAGGGACAATTTTGGTCCTGCCTATCAACGCATGGGTGAGTAAAAACTCAATTAGATTGAGTACAACTAGTTAAATCAATTTTAACTGTAGGCATTTATCCAATAGTTGGAAGATGAGACAAAATCATGTTTATATTAACTCTTGGGCGTATTAGCCAAAGCTAACTCGAGTTTTAATATAAATGCGGATCTTGATCCTATATACAAGAGTTGCATAGAGATGTAATTGGTAATTAGTTACCTACCGATCATACTAAGTCTTGGGCGATTTAGCCAAGGCTAACTCAGGGCATAGTATGATGTGGATCTTATCCCACATGAATTATAGAATTCAGTGGGAGCATCATTTAATTAAAGGCCTAATTAGATGATTAATTGGAATATGATATTTATTTTTCTGCATTTTTCTGTTGTAGATTACCATGTCGTCAAACATGAACTCCTTCTCCCTGCATTCTGTCCTCGATAAGGACAAGCTCAATGGAGCTAACTTCCTGGACTGGTACAGAAACCTGAGAATTGTTCTCACACAGGAACGAAAACTGTACGTCCTGGAGTAGCCCATTCCTGAGGCACCTCCTGCCACTGCCACGCGAGCTGACCGTGATGCTTATAAAAAGTATCAAGATGACGCATTAGATGTGTCCTGTCTCATGCTCGTGACCATGAACTCTGAGCTTCAGAAGCAACACGAGTTGATGGGAGCTTATGATATGGTTGAACATCTTCGTCAACTATATCAAGGACAAGCTAGGCACGAGAGATTCGAGATATCTAAGGCACTGTTTCAGTGTAAGATGCAAGACGGGACTCCCGTAGGTCCATATGTACTCAAGATGATTGGGTACATATAAAACCTACAGAGGTTGGGATTCCCCCTTGGCCAAGAGCTGGCCACTGATTTGGTCTTGCAATCCTTGCCAGAGAGCTACAGTCAATTCGTCATGAACTACAACATGAATGAAATTGACAAGCCACTACCTGAGCTTCTGAGTATGTTAAGAACTGCTGAGATCAACCTTAAGAATGTTAAGCCCAACTCCATTTTGATGGTGCAAAAGGGTAAAGGCAAGGGCAAGCCCAAAGGCAAGGGAAAGCCCCAAGCCAAGGGCAAAGGCAAGGCATTGAAACCCAAAGGAGGGGTCGCCAAGGATGCTACCTGCTTCCACTGCGGTCAGACCGGACACTGGAAGAGGAACTGCAAAGTCTACCTGGAAGATCTTAAGAAGAAGAGAAGTGAGACTTCCACTTCAGGTATATATGTTATAGAAGTCAATCTATCTATTTCTTCATCATGGGTATTAGATACCGGATGTGCTTCTCACATTTGTACTAATGTGCGAGCGCTAAATGTAGGGCATCGGGCCGCGAAAACCGTGAGCACAGGTTGCTGCTGTTGCTGTAGGAACTTATTCTCTATCTCTGCCCTCTGGGCTTGTACTAGAATTGGATGATTGTTGTTATGTGTCTGCTTTGACTAAGAACATTATATCAGTTTCTTGTTTAGACAAGAAAGGTTTTTCATTTATAATAAAGAACCAATGTTGTTCAGTTTATTTAAATGATATGTTCTATTGTAGTGCACCTCTGATAAACGGACTCTACATTCTAGACCTTGAAAACCCTATCTATAACATAAGTACCAAGAGGTTCAAGTCAAATGACATGAACCAAACCTATATCTGGCACTGTCGCTTAGGTCATATAAATGATAAACGCTTATCCCAGCTCCATAAGGATGGTTTGCTGGACTCATTTGATTTTGAATCATATGAGACATGCGAGTCATGCCTTCTAGGCAAGATGACCAAGACTCCCTTTAGTGGACACAATGAGAGAGCAACTGACTTGTTAGGTCTTATACATAGTGATGTATGTGGCCCTTTCAATGTCACTGCAAGAGATGGTTATAGGTACTTCATTACATTTACTGATGACTTCAGTAGATATGGTTATATGTACCTGATGACACATAAGTCAGAATCCTTTGAAAAGTTCAAAGAATTCAAGAATGAAGTACAAAACCAGCTTGGCAAGAGTATTAAGATACTTCGATCAGATCGAGGTGGAGAATACCTTAGCCATGAGTTTCGTGACTATCTTGTTAGTTAGAGCCCTAGAGCCAATCATTTGATGATTGTATGGACTCATGTATATCATATTCTTGAATATATATTAAGGCATTTGGTTTTTGGTTATTATGCTTATTTGTATTAGTGTTAGATAAAATAAGTATAGTAACGTCCTTGAGTAGAAGGTTCTTACCTATATCAATCGATTGGTTGAATCGATAGTGAGATGATATAGGGAACACTACTCTAAATCATTCCTAGTCGAGTATTAACATTCAGGGACAGTGTTAATACAATAATACTAGCATGTAGGTCAGCTCGATGACTTGATCTCACAAGTCATGGATATAGAGATATCAAGCTGACACATGGGTATGCATTAGAGAATGTATACTGAATGACCCGCCATGAGAAAGTATCATGGATCGTTATATGAGTGTCATATACTTTCTCATGTGGCTATTAGTATGACTATTAGTCCTTAGACCTGAAGTCACCATGGATCCCTACATAAGGAGTTATGTACTTTGGTTTCGTCAAACGTCACCCATAACTTGGTGGACTATAAAGGCGATTACTGGGTATATAACGAATTATGTAGAGGGATGTGAGTGATGTAGATGGGATCTATCCCTCCCATATGACGGGAGCGACATCGGTATTCTTGATAGAGTGAGACCACTAAGTGCATGGCCATGCCCAAATGAGTCAACATTAGATGTTGAGCTCATTTGATCGAGTGAGTCTACTTGGAGTTCAAGATTTAGATTGATTAGAGGATGACACGGTCTATGCCTCACATTGATCAATCTAGATGTCTAGGATAGAAGGACAATGTCACATATTGTGAGGAGTCACAATTAGTAGTCACAAGGTGATGTTGGATCTCAACATTTCTTGTAACTTGGGTAGCAATGATGTATTGCTAGATGCCGCTCATTGCTTATGTTTCTAAAGGAGTTTAGAAACATTGCCAACGTTACAAGAACCTATTGGGTCACACACAAAGAACAAGTGGATGGAGATTAGGTTCATATGATGAACCAATTGGATTAGGTCCATATGATGCACCAAAGATTGGATTCAAATTAGACTTATTGAGTTAGACTCAATTAGATTCAATTGTTGAATGAGTCTAATTTAAATTTGATTCATTGAGTCAATTTATATTAATGAATTGAGATTCATTAAATTGAAATTGACTTGAATCAAAGGTTGGATTGAACTCAACAAGGAAGACAATTGGTCAAGTTTGACTTGACCAAGTAGAAGTTGAAACATCAAGTTTGACTTGATGTATTGCCACATCATAAGGATGACTCATCCTTGCCACATCACATGCCACCTCATGGAGGTTACAACACCTCTCATTCCATTTAATGTGGCCGGCCACATTAAATGAGGGAGTTATGTGTGTGGCCGGCCACACTAAAGGATGAGTTGTTTTTTTCATTTAGTGTGTATTGATGTGTGGTAATTGTATCATCTTCTTCCTAGTTTTCTTCCTCCTTCTTGCTGCTATTGCCATGACTTCCATGGTGAGGAGAAGGTGGTTGAGTGAATCCAAGAGCAAAGGAAGAGTGAAGGTCACAAAGGAAGGATACTACTAGTGAGTGTATAAGATTTCTTTTATACCTTCTTCTTTTCTTCCTTTCCAATCCCATTCGAGAGCTCTAGAAAGTGCTAGCACACTTGGGGCTCTCTTCTCCATCCTTTGAGTGTGAGAGACACTCCTTGTTCGTGTGGATATCATTAGAGGAGTGTCTACGTTGACACTCTCGAGATCCGGCGTACCGTTGGACTAGCGGGATTTGCGAGGGCACGCATCGAAGGTAAAATGTTTTCCTTGTAGATCTACTGTAGATCAAAGTATTAAAACTCGTACTCATGTTTTTCGGAAATTTTCCTTGCACGGATCTACGACTTTGGGTGATTCGGGGTTTCCGCGACGCGAAAAGCGGTTTTCGCGGCCCGAAAAACCCAACATATCTAACTGAGTGTGGAATCCTATCCCAACTCACTCCTCTTGGAACACCACAGTGGAATGGTGTATCCGAAAGGAGGAATCGTACCTTATTAGATATGGTACGGTCTATGATGAGTCGCACAGATCTTCCTATGTATCTTTGGGGCTATGCTCTAGACACAACAGCATTCATTCTCAACCGAGTTCCATCTAAGGCTGTAATAAAGACACCATATAGGATATGGGCTGGGAGAGATGCCTAGGTGTCTTTTATGAGGATTTGGGGTTGTGAGGCTTACGTTCGACGTCAAGTCTCGGACAAATTGGGAACCAAATTCGACAAGTGCTATTTCATTGGATATCCCAAGGAAACGAAGGGATATTACTTCTACATTCTCAGTCAACACAAGGTAGTTGTGGCTAAGACTGGGGTATTTCTAGAAAGGGATTTTGTTTCTAGAAAGACTAGTGGGAGTACGTTCGATCTTGAAGAAGTTCAAGATGTGAACCATAGCACTGAAGCCTCGATGGAAGTTGAACTGGAACCACAAAGTGTTGTGGATGATGTTGTTCCACAAGGAGTTGAGGAACAACAACCAGTTCAAGTAGACCTACCTCTTCGCAGGTCTGATAAGGTGCGTCATCAGTCTGAGAGATATTCATTTCTCTTGTCTGACCATGATGACATTGTGCTTATTGAGGATGAGTCTACCTCCTATCAGGAAGCTGTGATGAGACCAGATTCCGAGAAATGGCTAGAGGCCATGAGATCCGAGATGGAATCCATGTACACTAACCAAGTATGGACTTTGGTTGATCCACCTGAAGGGGTCAAACCCATTGGGTGTAAGTGAGTCTTTAAGAGAAAGACTGACATGGATGGACTTATTTATAAGGGTCGCTTGGTAGCTAAAGGTTTCAAGCAAATTCATGGTATTAACTATGATGAAACCTTTTCTCCAGTAGCGATGTTTAAGTCCATTCAGATCATGCTTGCTATTGCAGCGTACCACGATTATGAGATCTGGCAGATGGATGTCAAAACCGTGTTTCTGAATAGAAACCTGCTCGAGGATGTGTACATGACACAACCTGAGAGTTTTGTAGATCCACAGCATACTGGCAGAGTATGCAAGCTGCATAGGTTCATTTATGGACTAAAGCAAGCTTCTCGGAGCTGGAATCTTCGATTCAATGATGCAATCAAACAGTTTGGTTTTATCAAGAATGAAGATGAACCTTGTGTTTACAAGAAGGTTGTAGGGAACACAGTTGTCTTCCTTATATTGTATGTGGATGATATACTACTCATTGGGAAAGACATCCCTTTATTGTAGTCTGTCAAGACTTGGCTAGAGACTTGTTTCTCAATGAAGGACTTAGGTGAAGCATCCCGCATTCTAGGCATACAGATCTATAGACATAGATCTAAGAAATTGTTTACCCTAAGTTAGAGTACATACATTGATAAGGTACTACTACGGTTTGCCATGTAGAATTCCAAGAAGGGATTTCTGCCGATGTCATATGGTGTGAGTCTTTCGAAGACTCAAGGTCCCTCTTCTAGAGAGGAGAGAGACCGTATAGATCAGATCCCTTATACTTCAGCCATAGGATCTATCATGTACGTCATGCTATGTACTCGTCCTGATGTCTCGTATGCTTTGAGCGTGACGAGCAGATACCAGTCAGATCCAGGTGAAAGTCACTGGATAGCAGTGAAAAATATTCTTAAGTACTTGAGAAGGACTAAAGAATATTTCTTGATATATGGAGGCGATGACGAGCTAGCTGTAAAGGGTTACAGTGATGCTAGCTTCCAAACTGATCAGGATGATTATTGATCACAGTCTGGGTTCGTGTTTTGCATAAATGGTGGTGCTGTGAGCTGGAAGAGTTCGAAATAGGACACAGTTGCTGATTCTACAACAGAAGCCGAGTATATTGCTGCATCAGAAGCAGTAAAGGAGGCAGTTTAGATCCGCAGGTTCATTACTGAACTTGGGGTGGTTCCTAGCATAACTGATCCTGTAACACCCACGAATTTCTTTATAAGTACATGAGTAATTATTTCCACTAGAACTTAGAAATAAAAGAAAAAAAAAGATATATAATAATATGATAAGAGGAGAAGGTCAAGGATTGAACCTTGAACCTCCCACAAACAATGGAGAAAGATTTATGGCATGATCACCACTAGGATAGAGAGTAACATATGGATAGGAAGAGATAAAAATGTTAGTTAAAGGAGAGAAAAAGAAAATAAAGCAAGAAGCAAGAGAAAACCAAATTTGCTTACCTCTCCTTCCTCTTGGTTAAGAGAAGGAACAAGAAGAAGGCAAGTTGCCTTCCTCACTTCTCCCTCTTCTCATTCTCGTGAGAACCAAGGGAAGAGACATGGGAGAGTTAAGAAAGGGAATAAATGAAGGCATAAATTCCCCTCATGGTGAATAAATAGAAAAATGAGAAAGTAAATCTCTCATTTTCTCCTTCTTCCTCCTCCTTCCTCCTTTTCTCTTCTTCACCGAGACTAAGAGGTCTTCCCTCTCCTTGATCCAAACACTAAGTCAAGTTTCTTTTCCAAGAAAACTAATTTTCGAGAAGAAATCTTCAAGTTCTAGCCCTTCCAAGCAAAGGAAACCAAAGGAGACACAAGAAGAGGAAGCTCCTTCATTTCTTAGCTCCTAGGATATTCTTCTCCTTAAGAAAAACCACAAGCGAAAGGATGTAAGTTCCCCTCACCTGTGGTACAATAGTTATATGATTGTCATGTAAATATATTGCTAGAAAAACCTATGCTTGTTTCATGAGGGTTTCGGCCAAAACAAAAAAAAAGAAAGGTTTTAAGAACTTGAAAACCAACTAGGTATGTTCATGATGTTTCCTATGATATGTATCCGATGGTAAGGGGGTTAAACTAATATTTTCATGCTAGAATATTTGGTTAGAACATAAGTTTATGGGCTTAGACTTTCGGCCAAGAAAGAACAAAAGAACTAGAAGAACTCTAGACCTAAACCAAAGCATGCTCTCTTGTCCTTATGATATGTACCTTATGGTAGATGGTGTTGTTAACGTTTTTCCCACTTGTATGTTAATTTAAACTTGATTCCATCTTCATGAACTTTCGGCTATGATAGAGTTGAGGGCCTAGAAGGGCTTTTAAACCTAAAATTTAGCATGCTATGATTTTCATAAGACAAGATATGAAGCTAATATGACATGTCATGCTCTTAGGTTAAGTTGAACTATATTTTTTTATGCATATGATGATTCGGCCATGTTGAGACTTGAACCCTAGGAAAGTTTAAATCAAGCCTAAGATACTTAGGATCTTCTTGATGAAAAGATATGAAGTAAACTAATGTTCTTATGTTGTTTGAAACTTGAATTTTTGTTCTACAACTTTCGGCCACACTTGTTTCTTTGACCTAGGATGCTCAAATTCTAAACTAAGTGGTCCATGTTATTCTTTGAAATGAATGCTAGGAAAATTCTTATGGTCTTCATGCTATTATGCCACTAGAAACCTAATTCCCATGCTTAACAAGATTCGGCCACATTAGGTTAAAAAGCTTGAGAAGCTTGAAAATTAGACTAAAAGTACTTATGGTGCTTCTCATGATATGTATTGGGATATTGGTATGAAGTTCAACATTTTTATGTTACTTGTAACCTAGAAACATGTTGCTAGGGTTTCGGCCATGTTGGGGTTAAAGGCTTAGAGAACTTAGAACCTAAATCAAACATGCTCTAGTTGTTTCTTATGAAATATGATGTGACAATTGTTAGGTTTTTTTTTCATGCTTGTATGATGTTTATAACCCAAAATAAAGGCTTAATGGGTTTCGGCCATGTTATGAAAAGGAACCTAGAAAGCTTGGAACCTATACCTAACATGCTTAAGATGTTCCTTATGTTCTAAGAAATGATAAATGTTTAGGGTTCACATGTTTTTTTTTGTTGCTTGATAACCCAAGCCATCTCTACATGTTTCGGTCACCCCTTGTTACTAGGGTTAGAGACTTAATTAGGTTCTCCCATGAACTTCACATGCAATGCTTTATGATATGTTAAGAGTATGACATGCTGTGATGTTGATTTATGTATGTTAGGTCCAATTTCATGATATGCTATGTACTTAAGATCATGATATGCTGTGTGCTAAATTTCATGATATGCTATGTGCTTACTTTCATGATATGTTGTGTGCTAAATTTCATGATATGCTATGTACTTAAGATCATGATATGCTGTGTGCTAAATTTCATGATATGCTATGTGGTTACTTTCATGATATGCTGTGTGCTAAATTTCATGATATGCTATGGGCTTATTTTCATGATATGCTGTGTGCTCAATTTTCATGATATGCTGTGTGCTCAAATTCATGATATACTATGTGCCTAAACTCATGATATGCTATGTGCTCAAATTCATGATATGCTGCGTGCTTAAACTCATGATAGGTTGTATGCTTAATTATGCATGTGTTCATGATATGCTGTGTACTCAAAATCATGATATGCTGTGTGCTCAAATATACACGCTTTAAGCTATGCCTAAAAGAGTTGCTTCCTTATAAGTGGGATCAAGAGCACTCTTCATGACATGAATATGACATGAGTGATATGGACTATGTAGATATGACATGCTATTTTACTTTTAAGGCTTGTACCAAGGGTGGACTCCATAAGCACCCCGGGGTCGATGGACTAAGAAACGAGCCTCGTTAGGGATGAGCTCCTTGTTACTTAGAGCCCTAGAACCAATCATTTGATGATTGTATGGACTCATTGTATCATATTCTTGTATATTAATAAAGGCATTTGGATTTTGGTTATTATACTTACTTGTATTGGTGCCAAATAAACTAAGTATAATAATGTCCTTGAGTAGATGGTTCTCACCTATATCAATCGGTTAGTTGAACCGATAGTGAGATGATATAGGGAACACTACTCTTAATCATTCCTAGTCGAGTATTAACATTCAGGGACAATGTTAATGCAATAAGACTAGCATGTAGGTCAACTTGATGACTTGATCTCACAAGTCATGGATATAGAGATATCAAGTTGACACATGGGTATACATTAGAGAATGTATACTGAATGACCCGCCATGAGAAAGTATCATGGATCGTTATATGAGTGTCATATAATTTCTCATATGGCTATTAGTATGACTACTAGTCCTTAGACCTGAAGTCACCATGGATCCCTATATAAGGAGTTATGTACTTTGGTTTCGTCAAACGTCACTCGTAACTGGGTGGACTATAAAGGCGATTACTGGGTATATAACGAATTATGTAGAGGGATGTGAGTGATGTAGATGGGATCTATCCCTCCCATATGACGGGAGCGACGTCGGTATTCTTGATAGAGTGAGACCACGAAGTGCATGACCATGCCCAAATGAGTCAATATGGGATATTGAGCTCATTTGATTTAGTGTGTTTACTTGGAGTTCAAGATTTAGATTGATTAGAGGATGACACGGTCTATGCCTCATATTGATCAATCTAGATGTCTAGGATAGAAGGACATTGTCACATATTGTGAGGAGTCACAATTAGTAGCCACAAGGTGATGTTGGATCTCGACATTTCTTGTAACTTGGGTAGTAATGATGTGTTGCTAGATACCGCTCATTACTTATGCTCCTAAATGGGTTTAGGGCATTGCCAATGTTACAAGAACCTATAGGGTCACACACTTAGGACATTTAGATGGAGTTTGGTTCATATGATGAACCAAGAGGATTAGATTCATTTGATGAATCAAATTGGATTAAGAGTAATCCAAATTGGGCTAATTGAGTTAGACTCAAGTTGATTCATGTATTTAATGAGTCTAATTTAGATTATGACTCATTAGATTAATTTAATTTAATGAATTAGATTCATTATATTAAGTTGGTTTGAATCAAATGGTTAGATTAGATCAACCATGAGAGAGATTGAGTCAAGTTTGACTTGACTAGAGAGGAAGAGGAAGAGTCAAGTTTGACTTGACTCTTTGCCACATCATGAGTGAGGTGGCAAGATGTGGACAAATAGTGTTGTTCCACATCATCTTGTTTTGCCACCTCATGGAGGTTACAAGCCTCCATTGCATTTAATGTGGGTTGGCCACATTAAATGAGTGGAGGTTACTCATTTGCCACATCATTGTGAGGTGGCAAGATGTGGACCAATGGTAATGGTCCACATCTTCATGGTGTGTCACCTCATGGGAGTTACAAGACACCTCTTAATGGCCTCCACTTAATTGTAATTAAGTGGAAATGGGGGTTACACAACCAAATGTGGCCGGCCACTTTAGTGAGGGGAAGGAAATGAATTTTTGATTAAACTCCTCATTTACTCCTTTCTTCTTCCTCAAGCTCTCCCTCTCCCTCTCCTCTTTGCTTGGCCGAATCTCACCAAGGTGCTAGCACACCTTTTGTGTGAGGTTTCTCCACCTACGTGTCCGTGTGGATACTTCTAGAGGACCGACGCTTGACGGTCTTGAGATCCGGCAACTCCTTGGAAGAGCGGGAACGCGAAAGGGCACGCAACAAGGGTAAAGTTCTCAACACATAGATCTAGGAGTAGATCTAAAGATTTTGAAACTCGTATTTGTATTTCGTTCGGTTTTCCTTGCACGGATCTACGGCTTTGGGTGATTCGGGGTTTCCGCGACGCGAAAAACCCAACAGTGGTATCAGAGCCACGTGCAAGGCGAGTACGAGTTTGTTTTTTGGTTTTATGAAGACTAAAGTTTCTGTAATTTTCTGTAAAATTATGATTTTTGGGTTTTTATGAGTATTTTTCTCGAGTAATCGAAGCACAAGTGTTTAGACGCTTGTAGGCTTCGGCTACCGGAAAGATTTTTCCAAAACGGCTTCGTTTCGCCCCAAAATTTTTTGGGACAACGGGCTTGGGTGCCATTAGATCGCTTAGGAGCAACTCGCGATGGTTAGATCGTGGGTAGGGGTACTGCCCCTAACCCCGCAAGGGGATTTGCTCCGCGATTGCACCCGAAATCGCTAAAAACGAACCCGCCGGGAAGATTTTTCCGAAACGGCAATGTCTCGGCCCAAATCGTTTTGGGACAGCGGGTTTAGGCGCTGTTGGATCGCAAAGGAACCCTCGTGATGGTTAGATCATGGGTAGGGGCGATGCCCCTGGCCCCGCAAGGGGATCCGTTCCGCGATTGCGCCCGAAACCGCTAAACGGGTCCGCCGGGAAATTTTACTCGTAAAAATTGTAAAAATTATTTTTAAAATTATAGAAAATTATGAAAAATATATAATTTTGAATTATATATTAAATTTTGTGATAGTCATGGCCCAAAAACCCAATGTGATTGGATTGTGTTGTAATTCATAATACGGCCTGCGTGCCGTTATGTGTTTGCGAGTGTTGTATTATATTCGCGACCTGCGCGTCGTTCCTTCTCTTATATTCTTGTTGTAAATTAGTTAGACTCGAATGTAACTCGAGTTTCAAATTATAATGTATAAATTGGAGCCGTGGAGGGTCCACACGAGACGGAGTTCCGAGGCGGGCACGAGCAACACAAGGTGGTCAAAGGGAGGAGCTTGGAGAAGCTGTTGACCCTAGGTTGACCATTCGATCTTCTCATTGGCTTGAGAAGATCGTAGTAGGGCCATGACTAAATCACAAATAGATTAATTAATTGCTTGTGTATGTGATGCATATTTAATAAGTAGTTAATTAATTAGTGCCTTACGATTAGATTAGATCTAAGTCGTGCACATGATGCACCCTTGCGATTAGATTAGATCTAAGTCGTGCACAAGATGCATCCTTTTTCGATTAGATTAGATCTCGATCGAACCAACTCTAAATGCCTAACCGTACCGTGATACCTATCACTACCTCGATCACATGTATTGTTGAATCTGCCAAAGCAGAGCAATACATATTATCTTGGTAGGGTACGGAGGGACAATCTTGGTCCCGCCTATCAACGCATGGGTGAATACAAACTCAATTAGATTGAGTACTCCTAGTTACTCGGTTGGATCGAGTCAACTATAGGCATTATTCCAACGGTTGGAAAAGATAGGTCAAAATCACATCTATATTAACTCTCGGGCGTATTAGCCAAAGCTAACTCGAGTTTTAATATAAATGCGGATATTGATTTTATAAACAAGAGTTGCATAGAGATGTAATTGGTAATCGTTACCTACCGATCATGCTAAGCCTTGGGCGTATTAGCCAAAGCTAACTCAAGGATTAGTATGATGTGGATCTTGTCCCACAAGAATTATAGAATTCAGTGGGAGCATCATTTAATTAAAGGCCTAATTAAATGATTTTAAGAATATGATATTTATTTCTGCAAATTTTTCTGTTGTAGATAACCATGACGTCGAATACGAACTCTTTCTCCCTGCGCTCTGTCCTTAAGAAGGACAAGCTCAGCGAACAAATTTCTGGTGATGCAGGGAACACGAGAATAGTTCTCACTCGGGGCGTAAGCATGCGTTGGGCGGCCCATTCCGGAGGCTCCTCCTACCACCGCCAGCTGGCCGGGATGCTTACAAGAAGCATCAAGATGGCGCATTAGATGTGTCTGTCTAATGCTCGCAACCATAAACTCTGAGCTTGAAGCAACATGAGTTGATGTGTGCTACGATATGGTTGAACATCTTCGTCAACTATATCAAGGACAAGCGAGAACCTTTGGAAGAGGAACTTCACAGGATACGGGAAGATCTTAACAAGAGAGAAATAAGATTTCTACTTCAGGTATAAATATTATAGAAGTCAACCTCTCTATTTCTTCATCGTGGGTATTAGATCCGGATGTGCTTAGCACATTTGTACTAATGTACAAGCACCGAGAAATAGCAGAGCATTGACAAAGGCGAGATAGACCTACGAGTAGGCAATGGAGCACGGGTTCTTGCTGTTGTTGCTATAGGGACTTATTTTCTATCTTGCCCTCCGGGCTTATACTAGAGTTAGGCGATTGTTGTTATGTGCTGCATTAACTAAGAACATTATATCGGTTTCTTGTTTGGACAAGAAAGGATTCTCGTTATAATAAAGAACAAATGTTGTTACATCTATTTAAACGATATGTTCTATTATAGTGCACCTCGATGAACGGACTCTATATTCTAGACCTTGAGAGCTCTATCTATAACGTTAGTACCAAGAGGTTCAAATCGAGCGATATGAACCACACCTATCTCTCGCATAGGTCATATAAATGACAAGCGCTTATCGACTCCATAAGGATGGTTTGGACTCATTTGATTTTGAATCATATGAGATATCGAGTCATGCCTACGAGGCAAGATGACCAAGACTCCTTTAGTGGGCACAGAGCGACGGATTTGTTAGGACTCATACATAGTGATATATGTGGCCCTTTCAATGTGCTAGAGGCGGTTATAGATACTTCATCACATTTCTTGATGACTTGGTAGATATGGTTATGTGTATGACACATAAGTCAGATCCTTTGAAAGTTCAAAGAATTCAAGAATGAAATGCAGAACCGGCTTGGCAAGAGTATTAAAATACTTGATCAGATCGGGGTGGTGAATACTTAAGCCATGAGTTTCGTGACTATTTAGGAGTGTGGGATTCTATCCCAACTCACTCCTCTGGAACACCACGGTGGAATGGTGTATCCGAAAGGAGGAATAGTACCTATTAGATATGGTACGATCTATGATGAGTCACACGATCGACATATCTATGGGGATATGCTCTAGACACAGCGACTTTCATTCTCAACCGAGTTCCATCCAAGGCCGTGATAAAGACACCATATAGGATATGGGTGGGAGAGATGCCCAGGTGTCTTTCATGAGGATTTGGGGTTGTGAGGCTTACGTACGACGTCAAGTCTCAGACAAATTAGGACCCAAATCCGACAAGTGCTATTTCATCGGATATCCCAAGGAAACTAAGGGATATTACTTCTACATTCCCAGTCAGCACAAGGTAGTTGTGGCAAAGACTGGGGTCTTTCTAGAAAGGGACTTTGTTTCTAGAAAGACTAGTGGGAGCGCGTTCGATCTTGAAGAAGTTCAAGATGCGAACAATAGCACTGATGCCTCGATGGAAATTGAACTGGAACCACAAAGTGTTGTGGATGATGCTGTTCCACAAGGAGTTGAGGAACAACAACCGGTTCAAGTAGACATACCTCTTCGCAGGTCTGATAGGGTACGTCGTCAGCCTGAGAGATACTCATTTCTCTTGTCTGACCATGATGACGTTATGCTCATAGAGGATGAGCCTACCACCTATCAGGAAGCTATGATGAGACCAGATTCCGAGAAATGGCTAGAGGCCATGAGATCCGAAATGGAATCCATGTACACCAACCAAGTATGAACTTTGGTTGATCCACCTGAAGGGGTAAAACCCATTGGGTGTAAGTGGGTCTTTAAGAGAAAGACTGACATGGATGGACTTATTTATAAGGGTCGCTTGGTAGCTAAAGGTTTCAAACAGATTCATGGTATTGACTATGATGAAACCTTTTCTCCAGTAGCGATGTTTAAGTCCATTCGGATCATGCTTGCTATTGCAGCCTACCATGACTATGAGATATGGCAGATGGATGTCAAAACCGCGTTTCTGAATGGAAACCTGCTCGAGGATGTGTACATGACACAACCTGAGGGTTTTGTAGATCCACAGCATACTAGCAGAGTATGCAAGCTGCATAGGTCCATTTATGGACTAAAGCAAGCTTCTCGGAGCTGGAATCTTCGATTCGATGATGCAATCAAATAGTTTGGTTTCATCAAGAACGAAGATAAGCCTTGTGTCTATAAGAAGGTTGTAGGGGATATAGTTGTCTTTCTCATATTGTATGTGGATGACATACTACTCATTGGGAAGGACATCCCTATGCTTCAGTCTGTCAAGACCTGGCTAGGGAGTTGCTTCTCAATGAAGGACTTAGGTAAGGCATCCCGCATTCTAGGGATACAGATCTATAGAGATAGATCTAAGAGATTGCTTGGCCTAAGTCAGAGTACATATATTGACAAGGTACTCCTTCGGTTTGCCATGTAGAACTCCAAGAAGGGATTTCTGTCGATGTCACATGGCGTGAGTCTTTCGAAGACTCAAGGTCCCTCTTCTAGAGAGGAGAGAGACAACATGGATCAGATCCCTTATGCCTCAGCCATAGGATCGATCATGTACACCATGCTATGTACTCGACCTGATGTCTTGTATGCTCTGAGCATGACGAGCAGATACCAGTCAGATCCAGGTGAAAGTCACTGGATAGCGGTCAAGAATATTCTTAAGTACTTAAGAAGGACTAAAGAATATTTCTTAATATATGGAGGCAATGATGAGCTAGCTGTAAAGGGTTACAGTGATGCTAGCCGGACCAGGATGAGTATAGATCGCAATCGGGTTCGTATTTTGCATTAATGGTGGTGTCAGTGGAAGAGTTGAAGCAGGATCGATGGTGATTCTATATGACCGAGTATATTCGCATCGGAGGCGAAAGGCGATTTGGATCCATGAGTTCATCATTGAACTTGGGGTGGTTCCCACTCGCTGACCCAGTCGAGCTCTATTGTGACAACAATGGAGCTATAGCCAGGCGAAGGAACCTCGCTCATACCGGACCAAGCACATACTACGGCGCTTCCATCTCATTCGAGATATTATCGATAGAGGAGATGTGAAGATTTGCAGAGTACCTACAGAGGCTAACATCGCAGATCCCTTGACCAAGGCTTTGGCACAGAGAAAGCATGATGGTCACACTAGGTCATTAGGCCTTAGAGCCTATATTGATTGGCACTAGTGCTAGTGGGAGATTGTTAGTTAGAGCCCTAGAGCCAATCATTTGATGATTGTATGGACTCATTGTATCATATTCTTGTATATTAATAAAGGCATTTGGATTTTGGTTATTATACTTACTTGTATTGGTGCCAAATAAACTAAGTATAATAATGTCCTTGAGTAGATGGTTCTCACCTATATCAATCGGTTAGTTGAACCGATAGTGAGATGATATAGGGAACACTACTCTTAATCATTCCTAGTCGAGTATTAACATTCAGGGACAATGTTAATGCAATAAGACTAGCATGTAGGTCAACTCGATGACTTGATCTCACAAGTCATGGATATAGAGATATCAAGTTGACACATGGGTATACATTAGAGAATGTATACTGAATGACCCGCCATGAGAAAGTATCATGGATCGTTATATGAGTGTCATATACTTTCTCATATGACTATTAGTATGACTACTAGTCCTTAGACCTGAAGTCACCATGGATCCCTACATAAGGAGTTATGTACTTTGGTTTCGTCAAACGTCACCCGTAACTGGGTGGACTATAAAGGCGATTACTGGGTATATAACGAATTATGTAGAGGGATGTGAGTGATGTAGATGGGATCTATCCCTCCCATATGACGGGAGCGACATCGGTATTCTTGATAGAGTGAGACCACGAAGTGCATGGCCATGCCCAAATGAGTCAATATGGGATATTGAGCTCATTTGATTTAGTGTGTCTACTTGGAGTTCAAGATTTAGATTGATTAGAGGATGATACGGTCTATGCCTCATATTGATCAATCTAGATGTCTAGGATAGAAGGACATTGTCACATATTGTGAGGAGTCACAATTAGTAGCTACAAGGTGATGTTGGATCTCGACATTTCTTGTAACTTGGGTAGTAATGATGTGTTGCTAGATACCGCTCATTACTTATGCTCCTAAATGAGTTTAGGGCATTGCCAACGTTACAAGAACCTATAGGGTCACACACTTAGGACATTTAGATGGATATTTGGTTCATATGATGAACCAAGAGGATTAGATTCATTTGATGAATCAAATTGGATTAAGAGTAATCCAAATTGGGCTAATTGAGTTAGACTCAAGTTGATTCATGTATTTAATGAGTCTAATTTAGATTATGACTCATTAGATCAATTTAATTTAATGAATTAGATTCATTATATTAAGTTGGTTTGAATCAAATGGTTAGATTAGATCAACCATGAGAGAGATTGAGTCAAGTTTGACTTGACTAGAGAGGAAGAGGAAGAGTCAAGTTTGACTTGACTCTTTGCCACATCATGAGTGAGGTGGCAAGATGTGGACCAATAGTGTTGTTCCACATCATCTTGTTTTGCCACCTCATGGAGGTTACAAGCCTCCATTGCATTTAATGTGGGTTGGCCACATTAAATGAGTGGAGGTTACTCATTTACCACATCATTGTGAGGTGGCAAGATGTGGACCAATGGTAATGGTCAACATCTTCATGGTGTGCCACCTCATGGGAGTTACAAGACACCTCTTAATTGTTAGGATCTTTCGTACGGCTAGAGAGGGGGGTGTGAATAGCCGCCCCAAATCGCTCTCGTTTCTTCCTACAATTAGGTTAGTCGCAGCGGAAAATACAAAGAAACGAAAGAGAAGAAAACCAAACCTTAACACGAGGATGTAACGAGGTTCGGAGATTAGGGCTCCTACTCCTCGGCGTGTCCGTAAGGTGGACGAGTCCGGTCAATCCGTCGGTGGATGAGTCCCCGGAGAACCGGCTAATACAATATACTCCTTGTGGGTGGAGAAACCTCGCCACAAACGTTTGCAACAGCAAACAAAGAGTACAAGAGCAGTAAGAAAAGCAATACAATATGAATACAATCGCACTCTACCAATTGCTTGCTTTCTTGTCGACTGGAGGTGAAGCAGCAACTTCACGCGACGCCTACAACAGTAGGAACCCAGCCGGAAGCTCACGCGAAGCTTTGGAGGAGCTCAACAAAGCTCAAGCACAGCAGCACTTAGAACAGCAAGAAGGAAGAAGGAGATCTCTTCGCACAGAAGATGCCTCGATCCTTTATACCTGCGAAGAAGAAGCAGAAGAAACTAACGTTGTGTCACAACGGCTAGAACCTGATCGGTCTGGCCGAATCAGCCTAAGCATGAGGCTTACATTTGTCACTGATCGGTCCCGCCGTCAGGTGTCGCGATCAAGCCACGATCGGTGCGTGGACCGATCGAGAACCTCTGATCGGTCCATGGGCCGATCGGGCCAACTCCTCACGCCATCGATCTATTCTCGATCGGTGCGGGCCGTCGAGGCCATAAATGGATCGGTCGGCGACCGATCCACGGTTTCTTCTCGCGAGGTTCTGATCGGTCTCGGACCGATCGGTTACTGTCGTGAGCCGCGATCGATTACGATCGGTCACGGGCCGTCGAGAACAACGATATCCTGGATCGGTCACGGACCGATCCAACTCCTCGGTTTAGAGTGCCCTCTCTAACCTAGTTCGGAGAACGAGCTACCGAGCCCTCTCCGACTCCATATGCCAAGCTTCACTCACTTGGACTTCTCAACACCGATGTCCGATCACCTTGATCCATCTGGATTTTCCCTTTGGCTTCACTCACGGGACTTTCCACCTGCCTCACTTTCATTTCTGCCTAACATCCCGTTAGGACTTTCTCATTCACCTAGCTTCACTCACTAGGATTTTCACCGCTTCACTCACGATTTCCAATCTGCTTCACTCACGGGACTTTTAAATCTGCGGCTTCACTCACGGGACTTTCCCTGCCCGGCTTCACTCACGGGACTTCCAACCCCTAACATCCAGTTAGGACTTTCCCTTGCCTCACTCACCAGACTTTCCAATGCCTAACATCCAGTTAGGACTTTCCACTCGCTTCACTCACCAGACTTCTCCGTGCCAAGTCTTCATACTTGGACTTTTCCGTGCCAAGTCTCCATACTTGGACTTTTCCGTCCCAAGCTCCTTGGACTTTTCGATGCCAAGTCTCCATACTTGGACTTTTCCGTCTGCCAAGCTCCTGCTTGGACTTTTCCATGCAAGTCTCCATACTTGGACTTTTCGCGTGCCAAGCTCCTGCTTGGACTTTTCCATGCAAGTCTCCATACTTGGACTTTTCGGTGCCAAGCTCTGCTTGGACTTTTTCGTTGCCAAGTCTCCATACTTGGACTTTTCCCGAATCAGGTCAACCAGTCAACCTTGACCTACGGTTGCACCAATAATCTCCCAAACATCTATTCTTGTCCCATATCAAGAATAGAACTCTCTCAGTGTCAAACATCAACATGCAACACAACTAGGTCAACCTTGACCTAGGGAAACAATCTTCCCAAGTCAAACATCAAAATACAACTCGAGTCAAGTCAACTCGAGTCGGGTCAACCAGTCAACCTTGACCTAAGGTTGCACCAACAATCTCTCCTTTTGATGTTTGACAAAACCATAATCAAGTTAGGTTAACCCGATAACCTAACTTAGGTTTTCAACCATCTTCCAATGTCCAATGTTCTTTCCTTGAACATTCTCTAGACATTCTCCCTTAGGTTAACCCGATAACCTAACTTGGGTTCTCTAATAATTCTCCCCTTTTGACACATCAAAAGTATTCCAATGTTCTTCCTCAACATTCCTTGACAATCTTCCCTAGCTTAGGTTAAACCGATAACCTAACTTGGGTTCTCCAATAATTCTCCAATGAACACTCTCCCTTTTTGACACACATCAAAAGAATAAGGAGGGTATCAAGGTCAAGAGTTTCTTCCTAATGAAAGTCCCATACCTTTCATTGAAACTCTTATTTTCCCTTGATACTAAGCTCAACAATCCACTTAGTGATAATCCCATATCACTAATCCTCAAAAGTCTTAAGGAGTAAAAACTCCTCCTAAAAGTCAACTCCTCCTTGACTAATAGTTAAAACTCCCCCTAAAGGCCAACTCCCCCTTGACCATTGCACCAACAATGTCTTGGAGAGTTTCAAACCTTTAGAAATCTAAAACCCAACTTCCAGCCGAAATTTCAGACATGCAGTCTATCAGACCTCACTGGATCGGTCACCAGACCGATCCACAGCACTCTGGATCGGTCCAGAGACCGATCCAGCCCTCCCTGGATCGGTCCAGCGACCGATCCAGACTCTGATCACAGGGATTTCTGATTTTTCCTCTCCCGAAATTCAGAAACCCCTAATAAATTCCAGAAAATTCGAAAAATTGTGAAATTTTGAGGATACATTCCTCATATCATACACTACCATGGAAAAATAATTTTCTATGAAAATAGTTTCCATTTTTCAATCTTGATACAAAGTTCAAAAACTTTGAAATAGTTCAAGTTTAACTCAACTTTGTATCACAATGTTCAATGATGAATGCTATCACTAGGAAAGCTTCATCAAGGTTTTTCAAATCAATTTTAAAATGCTTTTAAAACCATTTGAATTTAGGACCATAATCTTAGGGCTAGATGTACATGACTTGTACACAAGCTTTCCCTATGATCCTCCATTTCTTGAATTAGGGTCATCTAGGTACAAGAATTATGCACCTTGATCCTAACTCATGATCCTAATATCTCACACACATCTAAAGTGTATCAAACCACATTCAAGTCAATTTGATGTGAGATATGGGTTAAGGTCAACTTAGGCTAAGTTCTCATGCATTTTCTAAACATCAATTTGATCTCAATATCAAAATGTGTTTTTCCTTAAATCAATTACATTGATTATAATGCAAGAGATGATGACATGGCATATAATGATATCATAAGTAAAAACATGTGCCAATGTCATGATGTCATGGCATAAAGTTTGAAAACTTAAATAAAGCATGACATATAAACTAGCCTAGCACTATCATGACATTTCAAATGATGATAAAACTAAACATGATGTCATGACATGTCATATGGCAAACAACCATGGTAAGTTAACACAAATAAAATACCTAGATTACCTATCTAAGTATCCTTAATCTCTTAGTTAACTTAAATTCTAATCCTAGATTGCCCATATATCCCTAAGAAAACCAAAATCCCAATTATGGTTTTCTCTAGGTTTTCTTAAATTGTGCCAAATAAGATTAAAATATTCTCACTTTGGCACACTTTACTCTTCCAAGGAGTGAATGATAAAGATTATCCCTTTCATTTTCAAAGGTTCCCAAAAACCTTGAAAATGCTCCTTGAGTGTCAATTTCCTCAAAGTTGGGTTAACTACCCTTCTTATTGGAGTTGACACTCTCTAACTCATCTATGGGGTAGAAAATGCTCCTAGGAACCCAATACCTACTTGAGCTCATTGGGTTCACTAAAAATTCACTAGGGATGACTTCCCTAGCAACCCTCCTAATGACCCTCTTAGGCTTTAAAGCCTTGGTCATTTGGGTCTCATCAAGATCAACTCTAGGGGTGACTCCCCTTGTGACCTTGGTGGTGGTCTTCCTAGCCCTAGGTTTTGTTCCATAATCGAATGGAACATTATGATAGGTGGGCTTGACCATTTGGGACTTAGGTTTGTGACCCAAACCTTTCTTGTCCTTAGGCTTTGGTTTTTGACCCTTAAACCCTAGAGATGACTTCTCCATGTTTTTAAGAGCCTTTTCTAAATTATCAAGTCTTGACCTCAAGACTTGATTTTCCCTCTCTAATACCTCAAGTTTTAATTTGTCATTTTCTCTTGAGATATTCCTAGGCATGTGTCTAGTCTTTTTGGGATTTCTACCTAGGTTTTCCTTAACTTTAGAAGCGTTAATCCTAGGGTTGGTATTTCTAGTGTTATCCTTACCTAGGCTAACATGTTTAGCTCCTAAGCACATGTATTGGTTCCTAAAGTTAACATGCTTATCATTATTAACAATTGCAACAAAACTACTAGCATGAGTTTTATTAGAATTGCAATAATGAACCTTAGAAGTTACCTTAGGGTTTGCCTTAGCTCCCCCTATCGTTGTGCCCGGTCTCTTGCCCTTGTGAGGTTGCCTCCCCCTCGGACAATGGCTCCTATAGTGTCCCCTTTGCTTGCATTGGAAGCACACGATGTGCTCCTTGCCCTTGCGTTTCGGGACTCCGGCTTCCTTGACCTTTGGCGCCGGTGGAGTCTTTCTTACCCTCTTTGGACACTTACTCTTGTAGTGCCCAAATTCCCTACACTCAAAACACATTATATGCAATTTACTTGAACTTAAAGTGTTTGAGTTACCTAGGATTGAGGATGAATGGATGTTCTCTTCTTCATCCCTCCCGGAGGTAGAAGCTTCTTCTTCGTGCTCCGATCTTGAAGAAGAACTCACTTCCTCTTCTTCCTTGGATGTTGAGTAGCCCTCAACTCCCAACTCGCTCCCTCCATGATGTGAGCTACTTGGCTCACTAGGCTCCTCTTCATGGCTTGAAGTGGAACTCTCCTCATGGTACTTGGCCAAGTTATCCCACAACTCCTTGGCATTGTTGTATTCACCTATCTTACGCAAAATATTAGTAGGTAATGAAAATTCAATTGTTTTAGTTACCTCATTGTTGATCGTTGATTGATGGACTTGTTCCTTTGTCCACTTGTTCTTCTCTAGAGGCTCTCCTTCTTTATCCATTGGAGGAGTAAACCCTTCTTGTACACAAAACCAATTCCACATATTAGTCCTAAGAAAATACATCATCCTTACCTTCCAATATGCGAAGTTGTCGTTGTAGAAGGGTGGAATGGTGATGTCTTCTCCGAATTGATCCATCTCTAGCGCTTGTGCTCCCACGGGTGTGAATCCGATGAAGAGCGACCTCGCTCACGATACCACTTGTTAGGATCTTTCAGATGCGGCTAGAGAGGGGTGTGAATAGCAGCCCCAAATCGCTCTCGTTTCTTCCTACAATTAGGTTAGTCGCAGCGGAAAAGAAACGAAAGAGAAGAAAACCAAACCTTAACACGAGGATGTAACGAGGTTGGAGATTAGGGCTCCTACTCCTCGGCGTGTCAGTAAGGTGGACGAGTCCGGTCAATCCGTCGGTGGATGAGTCCCGGAGAACCGCTAATACAATATACTCCTTGTGGGTGGAGAAACCTCGCCCAAACGCTTGCAACACAAGACAAGAACAGCATGAAAAGCAATACAATATGAATACAATCGCACTCTACCAATTGCTTGCTTTCTTGTCGATGGAGGTGAAGCAGCAACTTCACGCAGCAACTGGGAGACCCAGCCTAGGAAGCTCACGCGAAGCTTTGGAGGAGCTCAACAAAGCTCAAGCACGACAGCACTTAGAACAGCAAGAAGGAAGAAGGAGATTTTTCGCACGGAAGATGCCTCGATCCTTTATACCGCGAAGAAGAAACAGCGAAGAAACTAACCGTTGTGTCGCAACGGCTACCTGATCGGTCTACGGACCGATCAGCTAAGCCGCAGAGGCTTCTGTTTGTCACCGATCGGTCCCGGACCGATCAGTGGTCGATCAGCCACGATTGATCGTGTCGATCGAGAACCTCTGATCGGTCCGTAGGCCGATCGAGCTTCCTCCTCACGCCATCGATCTATTCACGATCGATGCGGGCCGTCGGGCCATCAAATGATCGGTCGTGAGCCGATCCACGGTTTTCTCGCGAGGTTCGATCGGTCTCGGACCGATCGATTGTCGATGAGCCAGCGATCGATTCGATCGGTCACCGGACCGTCGAGAACAACGATATCGGATCGGTCACGGACCGATCCAACTCCTCAGTTTAGAGTGCCCTCTCTAACCTAGTTCGGAGAACGAGCTACCGAGCCCTCTCCGACTCCATATGCCAAGCTTCACTCACTTGGACTTCTCAACACCGATGTCCGATCACCCTTGATCCATCTGGATTTTCCCTTGCCCGCTTCACTCACGGGACTTTCCACCTTCACGACTTTTCACACTGCCTAACATCCCAATTAGGACTTTCTCATTCACCTAGCTTCACTCACTAGATTTTCACCGGCTTCACTCAGGATTTCCATCTTCACTCACCAGGACTTTTCTGCCTGGCTTCACTCACCGGACTTTCCTTCTTCCTCACCAGGACTTCCAACCGCCTAACATCCAGTTAGGACTTTCCCTTGCCTCTTCACTCACCAGGACTTTCCAACCGCCTAACATCCAGTTAGGACTTTCCTAGTCATGGCTCACTGGGACTTCTCTCGTGCCAAGTCTTCATACTTGGACTTTTCCGTGCAAGTCTCCATACTTGGACTTTTCGTGCCAAGCTCCTGCTTGGACTTTTCCGATGCCAAGTCTCCATACTTGGACTTTTCCGTGCCAAGCTCCTGCTTGGACTTTTCACTGCCAAGTCTCCATACTTGGACTTTTCGATGCCAAGCTCCTGCTTGGACTTTTCGATGCCAAGTCTCCATACTTGGACTTTTCCAGTGCCAAGCTCCCTGCTTGGACTTTTCCGTTGCCAAGTCTCCATACTTGGACTTTTTCCCGAATCAGGTCAACCAGGTCAACCTTGACCTACGGTTGCACCAATAATCTCCCAAACATCTATTCTTGTCCCATATCAAGAATAGAACTCTCTCACGAGTGTCAAACATCAACATGCAACACAACTAGGTCAACCTTGACCTAAGGTTGCACCGACAATCTTCCCAAGTCAAACATCAAAATACAACTCGAGTCAAGTCAACTCGAGTCGGGTCAACCAGGTCAACCTTGACCTAAGGTTGCACCAACATTAATGACCTCCACTTAATTGTAATTAAGTGGAAATGGGGGTTACACAACCAAATGTGGCCGGCCACTTTAGTGAGGGGAAGGAAATGAATTTTTGATTAAACTCCTCATTTACTCCTTTCTTCTTCCTCAAGCTCTCCCTCTCCCTCTCCTCTTTGCTTGGCCGAATCTCACCAAGGTGCTAGCACACCTTTTGTGTGAGGTTTCTCCACCTACGTGTCCGTGTGGATACTTCTAGAGGACCGACGCTTGACGGTCTTGAGATCCGACAACTCCTTGGAAGAGCGGGAACGCGAAAGGGCACGCAACAAGGGTAAAGTTCTCAACACATAGATCTAGGAGTAGATCTAAAGATTTTGAAACTCGTATTCATATTTTCGTTCGGTTTTCCTTGCACGGATCTACGGCTTTGGGTGATTCGGGGTTTTCGCGACGCGAAAAGCGGTTTTCGCGGCCCGAAAAACCCAACACTTATAAGTGCCCCTAGGTCGATGGACTAAGAAACGGGCCTAGTATATGTATGCCTTGTAGGGTTCAAGACTTGCTACCTTGGACCTACTAGGACGCGCGCAGTTATGTACGTGGTACAAGCCGGGATCCCCTCTTATGTTGAGATTATGTTTAAGTATCTATGCTATATGTTTTAAAAAGACATGATGCACATGTTTCATGATGTATGTTTAAGAGTTCACCCTGCATATACCTTAGGAATATGCCATGATAATTAGATGATCGTGTTTATGATATGCCATGCTACCTTGTGTTTATGCCATGATTATGCCATGATATCTATGATGAAGCTTATGACATGTATGATGATCATGTATGTTATGCCATGATACCTTATGCTATGATGTATGCTTTATTATTGTCGACATGCTATACTGTTTTTGTGAGTAGGAAAGGAACTTACTGAGCCATGAGTGCTCACAGCTTACTTTCTTGTACCACAGATAAGGGCAAAGGATGGATGAACTAGGAGAGCAGCAGGAGGGGCTAGCAGGATGTGTGTGGCAGTGGCTGGCTAAAGAAGAAGAAGACCTGCTTTTATTTAATAGGAATTATGCCTAGTTTATATTACTACGTTATATCTCCATGACATTTTATCATGTTACTCTATATGTCTTGAAATAATGTTAAGTATGACATATGGACTCTATGTTTCAAAAATTTACAAGTAAGACTTCCGTTGTAATAAGTTATTAAGTTGTTAAGTATGGTAAGTAACCCCCGTCGCCTTAGTAGGAGGGGCGGAGCATTACAGTTTGGTATCAGAGCCAAGTTAGCCTCTCACTACACACATGTCAAGCCTTCCTCCTGCCGCTCCAAGTAAGAATTTATATGTTTAAGTTAAATTCTTTTGTTATGATGCTTTAATATTATGCATGTTTACTTATCCTGTTTGATTATGATAAGTCACAAGTTTAGGATAGGAATGCATGCTGACAGAGTAAGAATGATAACGACCTTATGTTAAATTGGATAGAAATAACGATAATTTATTGTCGTTTAAATGAAGATAAGCATGGCTAGGAGACGCACTACTCGAGCCGACGAGACAGTGACTCCACCGGATCTGACACAGGTAGTTACCGACCTCCAGCGTCAGATCGCGGAGCAACAACAATTGATCACGACTTTAATGGGTCAGCAAGGAAATCTTGCCACCCCGCCAGTGAATCAGAACGCAGCGCCAGTTATTCCAGTAGTTGCACCAGTACCACCGATAGCCCCTATTCCGGTGGTTCGACAGGAGACCTACTTGATACAGTGGCTACGGTTGAAGACGAAGAACTTCTCAGGTACTTGCGAACCATGGGATGCCCAGGCCTGGTTCAAGATAGTGGAAAGCATAGTAGAATTGCTAGACTGGCCCGTGTCGGAAAAGATCAAATGTGTATCGTTCTATTTTTCTGGAGACGCAAGGATGTGGTGGGAAAGAGTAAAAGCAAAGAGACAGATTAATCTGATGACCTGGACGGACTTCGAGACAGAGTTCCTTGAGGAGTTCTTCCATATGCAAGTGACGAACCGACACTATGACGAATTCACCGAGTTTCGGCAAGGTGACCTATCAGTGAACGAGGCAGTGAAACGCTTCAACCGATTAGCACGCCTATGTCCGGAGTTGGTTCGCACAGAAAGGGAAAGGGTCAGACTAATGCTGAAAATGCTCCGACCTGAGATAGCACTGAACGTGGCCGGCGGAGTTAATAGACCATAGACTACAGAGGAACTAGTCAGCAGTGCCCTGATCACGGAGCACTATCAAAAAGCAATAAACGAGAATAAGAGTCAGTCCCGAACAGACGGACAGAGACCCTCAGGCAGCAAAACAAACTGGAAGGGGGCCTCTACCGGAAAATGGAAGCAATGGGACAATGCTAAAGGTGGCCCAACGAATAAGCAACCGAGATACCCCCAGTGCACTATTTGCGAAAAGCTGCATTCCGGAGTATGTCGCAAGGGTTCAAGGAGGTGCTATAATTGCGGAGGGGAAGGACATCTGGCTAGAGACTGCACCAACCGGGTTCAAGCACCACCCCAGCAGAATAACCAGAATAGGAGTGTTCCCTCACAACTACATCAGATGCAAGCTACCATTGAAGGGACACCGATTAGCCAAGGGAGATTGGAAGCCCCGCCAACTACAATGAACGCCAGGGTTTCCTCGCTCACTAAGGAATATGTGGCAAACGCCTTTACTGTCGTTACAGGTCAGCTGCCTATTTTCAGTCAGTATGCTTTAGTATTGTTTGATACGGGGGCGACACACTCGTTCATCTCGGCATCGTTTAACAAGAGATTAGACATACCACCCCAGACCCTGGATATCACGTTCTTAACAACCCTACCATCCGGGGAGGTTTTGCCATCAAATCATATGCTGCGGGCCGTACCTATCCGGATCGCGGGTAGGGAACTTTATGTTGGTGCGGGAAGCATCCGACGATCGAACTCGTGTTTTGATAATGGCAAAGAATTCAAAGTTAAGATGTTTTTTAGTCTAACAAGTCTACTTGAGGATTTCAGGAAAGTCCTAGCTGCAGTTAGGCAAAGGGAAAACCCTAGGGGGCGGCAACCCTAGGTCATAGGGGGTGGTAACCCTATGCGGAAAGTCTTGGCAGGTCGATGGCTTCAGGCAAAAGTCCTAGGGGGTGGTAACCCTAGGTGAAAAGTCCTGGTGTCGCGAACCAGGTGAAAGACTGGACTAGCCGGGGAAGCGGATGTCCAGCAGAAAGTCCGGAAGCATCGAGTGCTGAGCAAAAGTCCAGTCGATCTGGAGGATCGACTGGCAACAGGTAAATCTCCTGAGTGGAGTAGGTGAGGACGCGTTCCCCGCAGAGGGAACAGTAGGCGTCGGGTCGACCTAGGGCTTCCGGTGGGAAATCCAAAGTTAGACTCGGACAGTCCGAAGACTGTCAATTATTATTTACTATGTTTTATCAGATTCTAACACTGTCTTGCAGGGTATTTTGCTCGGACTAACCTTTGTTTGCAGGTGAGGAGCCTGCTGGAAAAAGGTTGTCCGGGCGCCCGGGATGGATCCAGGCGCCCGGAACAGGTCCGGGCGCCCGGGACCAAACTTTATCCCTGCCGCGACTTCGCCACGTGGAGCATCCCGGTTGGTTGGCCACGTCACACTCTAGGCGCCCGGAAGGGATCCAAGCACCCGGAACCGCATATAAAAGGAGGGTTGAGGTGCAGCTTCAATGAACAACAATCATCTAAGCAATCTCCTTGCGACAAGCTGCTAACGACTCAATCCAGAAGTGCTGCAACGACACCCCGACAACCCGGAGCTTCGGATTTAATCTTTTTGTTGTCGGTATAATCTTTTTACAGCTTTGAATTGTAATTAGTTTGTAATACTCTTAACGAACTTATAGTTGTTGCCCACCGAAAGCGATCAAGGATCGCGGGCCTTCGAGTAGGAGTCGTCACAGGCTCCGAACGAAGTAAATCCACTGTGTTCATCTGATTGTGTTTCTTTCATTTCCGCTGCGTTTTTTACTCGAGTGTTTTACGATTTCGATAATCGAACAAAAAAGCACGGCTATTCACCCCCTCTAGTGCTTCTCGATCCAACAATTGGTATCGGAGCGGGGTAGTCTTGAATCGGTGCAACCACTATTCGAGACAAGTTTTTCGTGGTTTTGTTGGAGTCGATTAGAATTTAGCCTCATAGCTATATTCTAATCTCTTTTACGAATCGATTTTTGCTCAAAAGTGGTCAATACCACTTGAGCACATTTTTTTCCTTTCCCTCACTTCTAATCCAAGACTTAGTCTTGGAATATATCTTGTTGTTTCTGTTTTTTAGATCTAAATGGCCCAACAAGAAGGATTTAGCACCGTTAGTCCCTCATTATTTTCAGGAAGACTTGGATATTGGAAGGCGAATGGAAATTATCTAAAGATCGATTCGACACGGATGATCGTGAAAACAGTTGCAACTACCAGCGGATGGTAAGCCTACATCTGTGGCGGGAGCCAACATTTATCAAAAAGGTGGAAGCCGACGCCAAAGCCACCTGCACAATCCAGTGCAGCCTTACCAAAGAAGAGCTCAATAGAGTCGGTCCATTCTCCTCCACAAAGGAACTATGGGAGAAACTGATCGAACTACACGAGGGCACCTCAAAAACCAAGGTGAGTAAACGTGATTTGTTACTAAATAAACTATATAATTTGAAAATGCAGGAAGGCGAGACGGCAAGTTCTTTGCACGCCCGAATTCAAGATATCCTGAATTCTCTACATGGAATCAGACAGAAGGTAGAAAACAGAGATATAATAAGGTATGCCCTTAACTCATTCCCTAGGAGTACACTATGGGCATCAATGGTAAATGCCTATAAAGTCTCTAAGGATTTGTCCTCCTTGAAATTAGACGAATTATTTAGTGAATTCGAACTCCATGAACAAACTAATGCACAGCCATCCGAGAAAGGGATTGCTTTGGTTGCAGGAACGAATAGAACACGAGAATCAAGAGGACGGCGAAAAATTGAATCGGAATCAGAAGATGAACCTGACTCAGAAGATTCAGAAGATGAACTGACCAGCGAACTTGTGAATCTTGTAAAGAAGCTCTACAAGAAGAAGAAGGGCTTCAACAAGAAAGATCTAAAGAAGGCAGTCCAATCCAGGGAGGCCCAACAAAACTCAAAGGTGAAGTTCGAAGTCACATGTTACGGGTGCAACCAGAAAGGGCATATCAAGGCCAACTGTCCCAACCAAAAGGAGGCCAAAAAGCAAAGAAGAAAGAAGGCCCTAAAGGCAACCTGGGACGAATCTTCTTCGGAGGACGAAGACGACGAACTCGACCAAACGAGTTTACTCGCATTGATGGCCCGGGACCAGATCATCGAATCGAGTCAGAAGCCGACTCCGAGCAAAGCCACAGATCCGCATCCGTTTCCGAAGGGCCAGACTCCGCTGTAAGTATTCCTAGGCTTAATAATTTAGTCAATTATTTACTTCACAAATTAGCCAAGTCAAATTTGAAAATTAAGTCACTTTTAAAAGAAGTAACCATTCTTAAAGGAGTAACTAACTCAAAATCTTTAACTGAAGATTCAACTCAAGTACAACAACTTGAGAAAGAAAATTCAAATATGAAAAATCAGTTAAATGATTTAAAAATTACTTTAGAAAAGTTCTCTCTGGGCTCCAAGAATTTGGATCTAATTCTTGGGACACAAAGAGCCGTCTACAATAAGACTGGGCTAGGATATAAAAGTAAAAAGAAATATAAATCGTATTTATCCTTAATAAACAAACAAAGTAGTAAATCAGTCCAAGCATGGGTCCCCAAGTCCAAATTGATAAATCAAAGTGGACTTGGCCAATACTGGGTTCCGAAGAATCAAATATACTTCCTCGACAGACCATATCGAGGTCGTGATCCAGGGAAAGCTAAAATGAAAACGATCAAAATTCAAAATTCGAAATTAAATTAAAAAACTAAAATCAAAATTCGAAATTAAATTAAAAAACTAAAATCAAATTCAAAATTCAAAATTCGAAATTAAATTAAAAATCTAAAATCAAATTCAAAATTCGAAATTAAATTAAAAAACTAAAATCAAATTCAAAATTCAAAAATTCGAAATTAAATTAAAAATCTAAAATCAAATTCAAAATTCGAAATTAAATTAAAAAACTAAAATCAAAATTATAAATGAAAAATAGAAGGAGGGTCCAAACTAGCTGGCACCTCCAACTGAACTACCCGACAGGGTAACTGAACCTAATTTACCCGGAATGGGTAAAACAATAATGGATTACCCGGCAGGGTATTTAAGGTTAGATTAAAACGGGATAAGTTTAACTTGAACCACAGTACTGGTGAAGTTTTTGGATGATAGTACGTTAGGGAAACTTGGGCATCGCATGTCTAGGAAGATATGGCTTCAACCTGGTGCATTTGGCCAAGTGGAACTGACCGAAGCTACCCTTAAATGGATCCTAACTAGTTAGACCAAGTTTTAGTATTAAGTTCAATGGGTAGGACTATTTGGAAAACCTCGAAGGCATGGTTACTTTAATGAGCTCCTTGTGACTCACCATAGCCCAGAAGTTTATCCAAAGAATGCTTACTTGTTGAATCCAAAGCTAAACCTGAATCTAACACAAGACTAAACAAAACCCTTAAATTGAACCTCAATTCATCTCACAAAAATTATAGGATTCCCTGATTGAGAAATTAGATCGGGTGAGATGACTAAGTAAATTTCAAAATTATTTTAAAAACTTAAATTTCAAAATTATTTTAAAAACTTAAATTTCAAAGTTTTTTAAAATTATTTTAAAAAACTTAAATTTCAAAATTATTTTAAAAACTTAAATTTCAAAATTATTTAAAAAAAAAACTTAAATTTCAAAATTATTTTAAAAACTTAAATTTCAAAATTATTTTAAAAACTTAAATTTCAAAATTACTTTAAAAAACTTTAATTTCAAAATTATTTAAAAAAAAAAACCTTAAATTTCAAAATTATTTTAAAAACTTAAATTTCAAAATTATTTTAAACTTAAATTTCAAAATTATTTTAAAAAGCTTAAATTTCAAAATTATCTTAAACTTAAATTTCAAAATTATTGTTATCTTGAATACAATAGAATAGAAAATTTAAGGAGACAATAAACATAGTGTCTGCTTCAATCACGCTATCTTTAAATCCATTAAAAAGAAACCAATTCAACTACTTCATGTGTAGGAATTGGATCAATGGATGTTGGATAGTGGATGCTCCAGACATAATGACTGGAGACAAGTTGAAGTTTACCAAACTCAAGTACAAGAGTCTAGGATCAGTTGCATTCGGCAACAACGGTAAACTTAAAGTAATCGGAAAAGGTAATATTGAACTTAGTTCCGATTTCGTTATTCGAAATGTTTTATTGGTTGACAATTTTAACTTTAATTTACTAAGTATAAGTCAATTGTGTGACAGCGGATATCTAGTTAATTTTGATAAATCCGGATGTCTAGTTAAAAATATTGAAAATCCAGAAATTAAACTTAAGGGACTTAGGAAAAATAACATCTACACAATTAATTTATCAATATCCTCTATAAAGTGTCTTCTGACACAACAAGAGGAAACCCAACTGTGGCACAGAAGGCTGGGTCACACACACACAAGACTTATTTCAAGAATAAGTCAAAATGGTCTAGTTAGAGGTTTGCCCAAATTAAAATTTATTGAAAATTCAATCTGTGATGCATGTCAAAAAGGAAAACAAACCAAGTCAACCCATAAGTCAACTAACCTAGAGAGATCCAACACCATACTTGAGCTCCTTCACCTTGATCTATTTGATTCACATGGAGCCAAATCACTAAACAAGAACCAATATTGCTTAGTAATAGTTGATGACTACTCCAGGTACACTTGGGTAAAATTTCTAAAAATAAAAGATGAAACCTATGAAATATTTAGTAATTTTTGCAACTTAACGGAAAATGAAAAAGATACTAAAATTAAAAGAATAAGAAGTGATCACGGAGGGGAATTTGAAAATCATAAGTTCACCCAATTTTGTAAAATAAATGGAAACCAACATGAATTCTCATGTCCTAGAACCCCCCAACAAAATGGACTAGTAGAACGTAAAAATAGGAATGTGTTGGGTAGAATAGATACCTTACTACTATTATTTTGTTTTTAACTTCTAGGCAAAACAGTTTTTCAAAACTCCAATTTTACTAGACTTTCAAAAGTTGGGTTTAGTCTAGGATTTCCCCCTAGATATCATGTTCCCCTAGAATTAAGCCAGAGCATCTCACAAAACACCTAGGTTTACCTTGATTGTGGTTGAAAAACATAGAATGGCGTGAGATGCATAGGGTATAGCCTGGACTCAAGAATGCTTATATCTGTGCATCAATATGAGTCTGGGCGTTAAATATGCAATAAACATTAATCAAGTTAAAGTTCTCCAGCTCTAGTCAAGTCTATCTGGACCTAAATAACTTAACTTGACTAACCTGGTAAAAGCTATTGTCCTATAGACAATCAGCAAGTAGCTAAAGGTTAGACAGTTGGCAAAGGATACTCAATTTCTTTTTTAAAGAATGTTTTGTTCTCTATGGCTCTGATACCTAATATATAAACATGACTTGTGCTTGGACTTAAGGACCAACTGAACTTAAAAGAATAATCTTGTTCTAAAAACTTAAATTCCAATTGACCTTGAACTTCCAAACTCTGTTGAATATTGCTAACTTTAATCATGTACAAATCTTTACACATTGCCCATTTTTTTAATTATGGCAAAGGGGGAGAGTAGCAAAAAAGTAAACATAAAAAAAAAAAAATTTCAGGTGAGGATTAAGGGGGAGCAAAAATTAAGGGGGAGCCAAAGTTAAGGGGGAGTATATAGGGCAAAATTTACTTTAGTCACCTTGTTCATCTATACTTAGCAAATTTTGCCTGTGTTTAAAATGACTATCTATTCGCTTGTTTACTTAACTTCGAATTCGTGTTGCCATAATCAAAAAGGGGGAGATTGTTGGTGCGGGAAGCATCCGACGATCGAACTCGTGTTTTGATAACGGCAAAGAATTCAAAGTTAAGATGTTTTTTAGTCTAACAAGTCTACTTGAGGATTTCAGGAAAGTCCTAGCTGCGGTTAGGCAAAGGGAAAACCCTAGGGGCGGTAACCCTAGGTCATAGGGGGTGGTAACCCTATGCGGAAAGTCTTGGCAGGTCGATGGCTTCAGGCAAAAGTCCTAGGGGGTGGTAACCCTAGGTGAAAAGTCCTGGTGTCGCGAACCAGGTGAAAGACTGGACTAGCCGGGGAAGCGGATGTCCAGCAGAAAGTCCGGAAGCATCGAGTGCTGAGCAAAAGTCCAGTCGATCTGGAGGATCGACTGACAACAGGTAAAACTCCTGAGTGGAGTAGGTGAGGGCGCGTTCCCGGCAGGGAACAGTGGCGTCGGGTCGACCTAGGGCTTCCGGTGGGAAATCAAAAGTTTCTTCGATCAGAACATGATTATTATTTACTATGTTTTATCAGATTCTAACATTGTCGGGGTATTTTGCTCGGACTAACCTTTGTTTGCAGGTGAGGAGCCTGCTGGAAAAAGGTTGTCCGGGCGCCGGATGGATCCGGGCGCCAGTCCGGCGCCCGGAACAGGTCCAGGCGCCCGGGACCATACTTGATCCCTGCCACGCTCACTCCAGGCGCCCGGAACCGCATATAAAAGGAGGGTTGAGGTGCAGCTTCAATGAACAACAATCATCTAAGCAATCTCCTTGCGACAAGCTGCTAACGACTCAATCCAGAAGTGCTGCAACGACACCCCGACAACCCGGAGCTTCGGATTTAATCTTTTTGTTGTCGGTATAATCTTTTTACAGCTTTGAATTGTAATTAGTTTGTAATACTCTTAACGAACTTATAGTTGTTGCCCACCGAAAGCGATCAAGGATCGCAGGCCTTCGAGTAGGAGTCGTCACAGGCTCCGAACGAAGTAAATCCACTGTGTTCATCTGATTGTGTTTCTTTCATTTCCGCTGCGTTTTTTACTCGAGTGTTTTACGATTTCGATAATCGAACGAAATAGCCACGAGCGCTATTCACCCCCCCTCTAGCGCTTCTCGATCCAACACTTTACAGCAACCTGACAGTACTCGATATGCGGGACTATGACATTATATTAGGCATGGACTTCCTGAGCAAGTACGGTGCCTCAATCGAGTGCCGTAAGAAGAAAGTAGTCTTCCGTCCTGAAGCCGAACCAATGTTTGAATTATTTGGGGAATCTGGGAAGGAAACTGAAGGATTCTTATCAGCTGTAAAGGCGCAAAGAATGTTAGACGAAGGATGTGCTGGATTTCTAGCGCACGTGGTTGATGCAAGATAAACCGGGAACCAGAAGCTAGAAGAGGTCAGAGTAGTATGCAACTATCCGGAGGTATTTCCAGAGGAACTACCAGGATTAGCACCCGATAGAGAAATAGAATTTACGATTGAACTAGTTCCGGGTACTAAGCCAATCTCTAAAGCACCTTACCGGATGGCGCCAACCGAGTTAAAGGAACTGCAAGGACAGCTACAGGAGTTACTCGACAAAGGACTTATCCGCCCTAGTCACTCTCCATGGGGAGCTCCGGTACTGTTTGTGAAAAAGAAGGATGGGTCTATGCGAATGTGTATAGACTATCGAGCGCTGAACAATGCAACAATCAAGAACAGATACCCTCTTCCACGGATCGACAATTTGTTCGACCAATTGAAGGGAGCAACTGTTTTCTCGAAGATTGACCTAAGGTCTGGCTATCATCAAGTGAAAGTGAAACAAGATGATATACCCAAGACGACCTTCCGAACAAGATACGGACACTATGAGTTCGTGGTTATGCCCTTCGGAGTAACAAATGCTCCTGCTATATTCATGGATTTGATGAATTGGGTATTTGCAGCATATCTTGATAAATGTGTGATAGTCTTCATTGACGATATCCTCATCTACTCAAGAACCCAGGAGGAACATGCTGAACATCTGAATATTGTACCACAGGTAAGGGCAAAGGATGGATGAACTAGGAGAGCAGCAGGAGGGGCTAGCAGGATGTGTATGACAGTGACTGGCTAAAGAAGAAGAAGACCTGCTTTTATTTAATAGGAATTATGCCTAGTTTATATTACCACGTTATATCTCCATGACATTTTATTATGTTACTTTATATGTCTTGAAATAATGTTAAGTATGACATATGGACTCTATGTTTCAAAAATTTACAAGTAAGACTTCCGTTGTAATAAGTTATTAAGTTGTTAAGTATGGTAAGTAACCCCCGTCGCATTAGCAGGAGGGGCGGGGCGTTACAGATCCCATAGATCTCTATTATGACAACAATGAAGCAATAACACAGGCTAAGGAACCTCGCTCACACCAGCGGACCAAACACATACTACGGTACTTCCATCTCATTCGAGAGATCATCGATAGAGGAGATGTGAAGATTTGCAAAGTACCCACTGAGGCTAACATCGTAGATCCCTTGACCAAGGCTTTGGCACAGAGAAAGCATGATGGTCATACTAGGTCTTTGGGCCTTAGAGCCTATACTGATTGGCACTAGTGCTAGTGGGAGATTGTTAGTTAGAGCCCTAGAGCCAATCATTTGATGATTGTTGTATGGACTCGTTGTATCATATTCTTATATATATAAAGGCATTTGTTTATGGTTATTATGTTTACTTGTATTGGTGCCAAATAACTAAGTATAATAGCGTCCTTGAGTAGAAGGTTCTTACCTATATCAATCGGTTAGTTGAATCGATAGTGAGATGATATAGGGAACACTACTCTTAATCATTCCTAGTCGAGTATTAGCATTCAGGGACAATGTTAATGCGACGAGACTAGCATGTAGGTCAACTCGATGACTTGATCTCATAAGTCATGGATATAGAGATATCAAGTTGACACATGAGTATGCATTGGAGAATGTATACTGAATGACCCGCCATGAGAAAGTATCATGGATCGTTATATGAGTGTCATATACTTTCTCATGTGGCTATTAATATGACTATTAGTCCTTGGACCTAAAGTCACCATGGTTCCCTACATAAGGAGTTACATACTTTGGCTTCGTCAAACGTCACCCGTAACTGGGTGGACTATAAAGGCGATTACTGGGTATGTAACAAATTATGTAGAGGGATGTGAGTGATGTAGATGGGATTTATCCCTCCTATATGACGGGAGTGACATCATTATTCTTGATAGAGTGAGACCACTAAGTGCATGACCATACCCAAATGAGTCAATATGAGATGTTGAGCTCATTTGATTAAGTGAGTCTACTTGGGATTCAAGATTTATATTGATTAGAGGATGACACGGTCTATGCCTCACATTGATCAATCTAGATGTCAAGGATAGAAGGACACTTGTCATATATTGTGAAGAGTCACAATTAGTAGTCACAAGGTGATGTTGGATCTCAACATTCTTATAACTTGGGTAGTAATGATGTGTTGCTAGATACCGCTCATTACTTATGTTTCTAAATGGGTTTAGGAGCATTGCCAATGTTATAAGAACCTATAGGGTCACACACAAAGGGTAATTAGATGGAGATTAGGTTCATTTGATGAACCTAAAGGATTAGGTCCATGTGATGAACCAAATTGGATTAAGAGTAATCCAAATTAGACCAATTGAGTTGGACTCAATTTGGTTCATGTGTTAAATGAGTCTAATTTGGACTTAGACTCATTGAGTCAATTTAATTCAATGAATAGAGATTCATTAAATTAAAATTGACTTGAACCAATGGTTAGATTTGATCAACCATGGGAGAGAAGTGGTCAAGTTTGACTTGACTTGAGAGGAAGAGAAGGTTCAAGTTTGACTTGACCATTTGCCACCTCAATTGTGAGTTGACATTAAGTGGGCTAATAATGATGTGCCACATCATCAAGGTTAGCACATGTGTGTGCCACCTCATGAGGGAGACCAAGAGTTGTGACTCTTGGTATCCCATGGAGGTTTAAAAGGCTTTGAAGTGGCCGACCACTTTATGGTTATGTGTGAGTTTCATTTGATTTTTGTAACTCTCATCTTCTTCCTCAAGCTCTCTCTTCTCTCCCTCTCCTCCACCTTGGCCAAACCTTTCAAAGGTGCTAGCACACCTTTTGTTTGGTTTCTCCATCTCTTGCTTGTGTGGATACACATAGAGGAGTATCTACTTTGATACTCTCGAGATCCGGCGAACCTTGGACGAGCGGGATTAGCGAAGGGCATCGCATCAAGGGTAAAGCTCTTCTCCTTTGTAGATCTAGTTTAGATCTAGGCTAGAAACTCGTACTCGAAGTTTTACGTAAATTTTATTTCTTCGCACGGATCCATTGGCGGGGTTTCGGGGTTTCCGCAACGCAAAAAGCGGTTTTTGCAGCCCAAAAAAGCGGTTTCGGGGTTTTGGGCGTGAGCGCATGATCACTTATAACTTGCACTGGGGCGAGAGTCTGAGACACCGACCTGGACGGTCCTTGGACGTGAGAGCATGCTCACTTATAACTCGCACTGGGACCTGGACCGTCGTTGGGCGTGAGAGCATACTCACTTATAACTCGCACTGAGGTGGGAGTCTGGGACACCGACCTAGACGGTCGTTGGGCGTGAGAGCATGCTCACTTATAACTCGCATTGAGGCGAGAGTCTGGGACACCGACCTAGCAGCCGCTAAGAAACTCTTATGGGCTTGTCCAAGAACCGGATTAATGGTTGCAGACTGGCCTGGAGATTGTTCCTGAAATTCCCGCCCGGGTGTTATATTGTAGATGTGTAGTCGGCTGCACGCTACTTGTAATATTTCCTGCAAATATCTCAGACAAATTTTAATTAGCTCATCCATTCAAATCTTAAGGAGTGCCAAATTCAAATTCCTGTGTCTCTTCATTTTCCCTCCTCTTTTCCGAGGTGGCTCCATAATCATGACGTATGACCTTGCTCTTCCCGAGGTAACTACATGGCTGCCTTTCCTTCTGATGTATAGTCTTCTTGTGCCGCAATGATGTCATACAAAAATTCCCCTTCATGATTTCCTTGTCACATCCATCATTAATACCTTTTTAATACCTTTCCTAGGGAAGCAACACGTGTCCCACGAACCCTTACCGCCACTGTAGCTGATCAGCGCCTTTTAGTACGCGACCCTAGATCCGACGCCTCACAGCATCATTCCTTCTCTCCTCTCTTTCGATGCTTCCTAGGGTTTTGGCTTTATAAACCCTAAAGGTTGTCCGCCGTCACCTTCTCACATTTCGTGCTGCTTCCGACTCTGTCACCTTTTCTCGCTCTTCCTACTAAGTCTCCATGTTGCTTGCGAGCTCTTCTTTTCCTTCTCTTCATTCCCCCACAATCTCCTCATGGCTGAAGGTAATGAGGCGCTTTGGTATTCATACTATATTTCAGATTTAGATGACAATGACCTGATCAAATTCGTACCAATCTGCGTCTTACTGATGACTTTCAACTACGAACTCCCCAACCGAATGAGCCTCCTTCTTCTCCTCCCCAAGGGTTTGTAATCTTCTTCAAAGATCAGTTCTTGGGGGGTCTTCGCTTTCCTCTTCATCCAATTTTTTCTTCCTTGAGTCAATATTTTCGTATTCCACTTTCACATTTTGCTCCCAATGCTATTCGTGTTATCTCTGGCATGGTCATCCTCTGTAGGGTATATCAGATTCCTTTAACCGCACGACTCTTCCACTACTTCTATTCTTTGAAACGATCCAAACCTGGCGTATTCATGGTGCAATCCAGGGTTGGTTGTAAATTCTTCTCTAACATGCCTTCCTCCAATAAGGGTTGGAAGTTTCGCTTCTTCTTTGTCAGGCTACCTGGGTCGGTGACTTGGCCGACCCAATGACGCTCCAATCTTCCTACCCCTTTTGAATTACCAGAGCACCGACATCAACCAGATTGCCATACAGCTTCAGAGAAAATAAAGGGAGTCAACCTTCTCCTGTCTATAATTTTATGAGAAGGCTTTTTGCACTTGTTTGGACTCAACCCGGTTCCTGTAGATATAGGAGCTCCTTTTGGTAAGATGTTTCTCTTCCTTCCGCTAGTCTTCGCTAGCTGAGGTATTTTCTTCTTACTTTGCAGAGGCTGCTATATTCCGGGCCTACTCAAAGGGATCAGCCCGAATGCCCAGCCATGTTTTGAAGGTTGTGGGTGAGGAGGTTGCGAAGGGCCTAGCCACTCCTTCAGCCACTTTCTCACACGCAACTGCGGAGGAGCCCTCAAAGTCTTCCACTCCACTACTTCTGCCAGTGGCCCCCTCTGAGACTGGCCCTACAACCCTGGAGCCCATCGAGGAAGATCGGGCTCCTTCTCCTCCTCCAGACAAACGCCTGTGCCTCTAGCGCAAACGTAAGAGAGTCGCTCCTTCAGTCCAATCTTCTCCGCTTTCTCCGCTCAGGCGGACTTCTCCCAAGCTTCCCAAAGTCCAAGCGCCAACAACCAGAGTTCCTGCTCAGGAGTCTCCTCGGGTGGCGGAAGTCCCGACCCCTACTCCTGTTCGGGTCTTGGCTCTTGAGCAGGCTGGTCCTTCTACTGGAGACCAGCCCGGGAGCTCTACGACCCCTTCTGCTCTTCTTGCCGCCCCCTCATCGTCATCTGCTCGCACTAGGGCACGACCCCAAAGGAACGAACAGGATTTCACAGCTTCCTGGCGCCTGCCCTCCGTGGCTGAATCATAATCAAACCTGGCAGGAACTTCGGTAGAGGCAGGTGCCATTCCTGTCCGCGGCAAAATTCAGCTGCACGGTGACCTAGCCACCCTTTGGCGATCAGCCGACGAGCAGTTCTGGGAAGGGTCTCAGTGGGAAAGTCTGGACCTAGCTTCCAAACATATTATATCGGTGAGTTTTCCTTTTCCTAGCCTGACTCTGCCATTGCTTCTAATCCTCTTCTTTCTACCAGGCAGGCCTACTCGAGTAGCCTGAGCTTGACCCAGTTCGATGCTGACCTGCTGCTAGAAAATGAGTCACTGAAAGCTTGTCTGCAAGAGCTAGAGTTGCCACTGACTCCCCGCGACCCATTTGACCCTCTGGATTCTTATCTGTACGCGGCCGGGGAGTCCACTCAATCTGCCCGGGGCCTGGCTCAGGAGTCTTCCGAGAAGATAAAAGAGCTACAAGCGACCCTGAAGACCAGCGACTCCAAGCTAAACTCAGAAGGGCAGCGTCGTCGCTAGCTGGCGACTGAGCTGGAGGAGAAGAAATCATAGCTAGCCGCTCTTTCTGCAGATCTGAAGGCACTCCAGGAGTCCAATAAAGTTATACAGAAAGACCTGGAGGCTGTCCAAGCGGACCTGGCTGCCAGTGCTGACTGGGAAAAAACTCTCCAGGAACAGCAGGATCAAGATCAGGCCACCATCAAGTCTCTCCAGGCAGATCTTCTCAAAGCACAGGCAGAGGCTTCCACCCTAAAGCAGGAGAATGCCTTGTCTCTAGCAGCTACTGATAAAGTAAGGGTAGAGCTGGTGGAGTACTGGTCAGGCGAAGACGAGCTCCTCAGAGCTTACATAATTTCCTATATCAAGTCTCCGCTCTTCCAAAAGAAGATAGGTGATTTCATCGACCGGATACTCTGCTACGAGGGCGTGGGCACAGTGCGCTACCTGTTTGAACACGGTCTTCTCCGCTCCACCCCTTCAGCTAATTTCCTAAGCAGAGACCGTCTGCTACAAGAAATTTCGGACGAAGCCTTCCCTTTTTCATGACCGACGACGACTTCCTAGCTCTCCCTGTACCTCCCTCAAGCGATGTACCTCCAACAGATCCCCTGCCATAATGTAACATCTTTAATGTATAGACATTTGGAATCTTCTTTTGTTTGAAGTCACTTAACTTTAGAGAATCCCCGGTCTGCTGTTATCCACAATTACTTAGACATAAGGAAACTCTCGGTTATTATCTCGATCTTGAGAACTGTTTCTTATTCCCTGACCTCGGGCCTGCTTACTCGCCGACCTGATATATGTTTGCTCTCCGACCTGCAATCTGTTTGTTCCCTGACCTGGGATTTGTTTTGATTTCGATGACGCTCTGACTAGTACCCCTACCCTGAAGCTCTGCTCGCTCAATGTCCAGAGCTGGCTCCAGGCCCTGAAACTTTGCTTGCTCATTGTCCTGAGCTGGCTCCCAGACTTGGTTCATCCCTTAAACTTAGCAAAGGTGAAACACAGAGCATACGAAAACCCTCACCGCCTCGTGATACAGTATCGTTCTTTCCCGAGGTAACTCATGATGACCATCGTACTTCACGCCATTTACTGTTTCCCGCCCCTCTTTTCCCACTTCATTTTTTGCGACGATCGTGCGGCTCCTTTTTGCGCGAATATTCTAAACTGCTTTTATTACGAGCCGCTAGATGATGGTTTGACCGTTCTGCCCTCGTGGATATCGGCTATAAATAGGTCACCTCCGCTACTTCATGGAACTTTTTCGACCGTTCCTCTCTTATCGCTCGCTGCTCTCGCCTAACTCTCGCTTCCTTGTGCCCTCTGCCTCCTGTCTCCTGCCTCATCCTCTTGTTCCCGGCTTCCACTTAAGTCCTGCCTATGACTTTTCCTAACATCATTTACCCCTGGAGTCTCTACTTTTGATGGTATGAATCTGGATGATATTTGCTTCACCTATGAAATCTCCGATGACATGCATATCATCATTCCCAACATACTGCACCAGACTTCTTCTCCTCCAACAGGCTACGTCACCTTCTACAAAGAGAAATTCGTGGCAGGACTTCGTCTTCCCATTCATCCTCTATTCTCTGACGTCAACCGTTATTTCAGAATTTCTCTGGGCTAGCTATCTCCCAATTCTATAAGGATTCTGTGCAGCTTTGTAGTCTTGTGTGAAGTCTGCGACATATCCTGGTCTGCTCGCCTATTCCACTATTTCTTCACCCCTCGCCAGCATAGCGAGGGTTTGTTTCGCTTCCAGACCTGCACCTGGACTACCTTCTTCTGTCTTATTCCCTCATCTGAACCTGCTTGGAAGGACAAGTATCTTTTACTCAAGTTTCCCTTTGCTGTAGAGTGGCCTACTCGGTAGCAGCGAACCCTCCCCGTAATGCCTTACGTGGGGGATTTCAGTAATGACCCCCTCTTCACCGATGCTCTAGCTCAGCTAAGGTGCTGGCGACTAGACTTAACGAGACTACTATCTGAGAACGTGTTGTCATTCTTTAGGCTGAGCCACATCTCTTCTTCTGAGCTGCCTCGCTCCCTGGGTAAGTTTTGCTCGATCTTGCATTACTTCACTTTTGCTGTGGTGACTACAACTCTGGTTTTCCCGCACAGCCAACACCCTGCTTCATGCCTCTAACATCCAGCCTCTTCCCTTTAGCGAGCAGAAAATAATGAGGAGAAGTAGAATCATATTGGATAGGAGACTTCTTCCACATGCTGCCCCTGCCCGGCTAGGAACAACTACCACTGCCCCTCCATCAGTCCCACAACCAACTTCCCGGTCTGCCCCTCAAACAGCTTCGGAACCTTCTATCAGACCGACCCTCCAACCTCCTTCAGGACTAGCGGACATACCCCCGCCAGTCCTTCCTTCCGAGCGGCTTCCCGGGCATCCTGGCAGGCACGTCTCGTTGTCGATCCTACCAGAATTGCTGCCCCTCCCACGGCTCGGTGATCGCGATCTTCGCCTGAAGACTCTGACTCGGACGACCAACCCTTGGCTCACAGGTCTCGCCGAAGGCATATTGGCCCAGACCTAAGCTCTGCCGGTCCATCCGTTGAACCGGTCCCTTCAGCTCGGCATGTCCAAGAGACCCGTGTGCTAGCCAACAGTCTTGGGATGACCACAGATCCTCCTTCCACGCGTTTACGGGAGCAAGCTCCACCTTCTTCTCAACCTGCTTCTTCCTCTTTACCTGTCAATGCTCCTTCACTAGTACCAGGCGACATGACAGGTCCTTTGGCTACTCCCCTGGCTAATGAATCACGACTGGGGACATCTCACCCAGCCCCCCTAATCCTCTCGACCCGACGACCTCATCTTCACAGCTGCAGGGCCCCTCCTATCACCAGTATTATTCTGCCAAGCCTTCTGAATCAGGGCTAATGAGACAACATGACGCTCCCACTAGCTATCTTGTCATGAGAGGTATAGACCCCCTAGCATGAACTACCTTTAGGTAAATAGTTAAACCGCTAGATTTATTTAATTTGATGGTTTATTCATTAAAAAAAAAAGGGGGAAGTTGATGGATTCAGAAAACAAAAAAAAAGAGATAATAATAAAAACTAAAAGTTACATAATTGAAATATATATATGAATGGTTGAGCCTTATCTATAGGGGAAGTTAATGAATTCAGAAAACAAAAAAAAAGAAATAATAATAAAAACTAAAAGTTACGTAATTGAAATATATATATATAAATGGTTGAGCCTTATCTATTGGGGAATAAAAAAAAAACTAAAGCCAATAAATATATATGTATGCTTTTTTATATATATATATATATATATATATAAAGAAAACGACATAGGGAAAGGGAAAGAAAAGGAAGTGGGGGAAAAGAAAAGGAAGTGGAAGGGGATGGCCGTCGTCGTGGTCGTTCTCGCCAAAGCATAGTAAGAGGACAAAAGCGTGAAGTTCTTGAGAGAGGCATTCCGACCAAAGGCTCCTCGCTCGTGCTCCCTATCTCCTTGCACCAAGGATCAAGATTTGAACATTTTACAAGCACAGACACTTCTTGCTGGATCTACGACATTCAAATAATATTATACATGTTGAATTGTTTTGCCTGTCATACCAGTATCCTAGAAATTTACTCATGTCTACATAGTATTTGCATGATTTAATCAAGTTCTACTAGGTTCTGGGAGGGAACCTGATAAAAGGATTATTTTAAATGATTAGGGAAATTATGGAATTAGGATGATATGTTTTAAGGCTAAGTTATTTAAAGTAGAAAGATTGCAGATTTAGTCTTTCAAAAACCAGTAGCCATTAGGTCTCCTTTTCCTTTCCTGATATATGTGCACCATTCATTTGATATTATGCATGTTATATTGTTAAGCATGACATACCACTTTCATAGGAATTTACCCACGTTTGTATGGCGGTGCATGGTTTAATCAAGCTATACCAGATTCTTGAAGGGCGCATGATGAAAGGACTCTCATGGAATTTATGAAATTAGGATGTTTATACTTTAATGCTAAGTTATTTAAATTTAGATCATATCGCACCATGTTGAAAGGTAACAACAGGTGGCAAATTCTCTTTAGCCTGACATTTCTATCATGTTAGTTGCTGGTGAAACAAAATATATATATCAGGATTTTTATTATCATGATGACTTGGAGGGAGTCCGGTTACGGGAAAAGGCCCCAGAGAGAGCCCGATTACGGGAAAAGGCCTCAGAGGGAGCTCGATTACGGGAAAAGGCCCCAGAGGGAGCTCGATTACGGGAAAAGGCCCCAGAGGGAGCCCATTTACGGGAAAAGGCCCCAGAGGGAGCCCGGTTATGGGAAAATGCCTCAGAAGGAGCCAATTTATGGGAAAAGGCCCCAGAGGGAGCCTGATTATGGGAAAGGACTCCAGAAGGAGCCTAACATTGGATTTCCATATTAGGTCACGACCCAGTGACGAGGGTTACCAGGGTTACCTAGCTGAGATTGATCAATTGACTAGATGATAATAGCCCGTCACTTTAAACGATTACACCTCACCTTAAAGGAAATATTGATATATGATAACGATTAAAGCTACACAATGATATGGAGATTGGTGATGAGCTCTTGAAAATTCTTTTAGCACCAGCTTGTGTATACTAATGTAATTTCTGGATATCTTTTCCTATTTTGTACTGTGCGAATTTTATATCTCTCATACTGCATGCTACCTTCCTATTACATGTACACTTATCTCCTTCATGCTGGACTTATGTCTTCTCTCATTTAATATATATTCAAGCAGTAACAGCTGCTATCTTCTCTTTTATTATCGAATGCCAATCTTGCTTATCTGTTTTTCTACCGAAGCATGTAATTGAATTTCTTTGCATAAAACAACTGCTATCTTCTATAGATATCTCTTATCTTCCTTTTTAAACTGAAGATCGTTAACCCAAAGATGTTGTATACGTGATATTTGTTATTACTGGTTAAGAAGTGCTGAGCCTTAGACTCATTCAATTTGTATGGGTGCAGGTGATAATAATTATGAGGTTGAAGGTTCTGACGCTTGACTAGACCGGGCCACTGCAGTACACACCCGAGGACCTCGTTGCTCACCGCGTTAGGATAGGACAATAATTTTTATGATTTATGTGGGAGAAAAAAATAATAATAAAGAAGTATGCCTAAACATTATTCCTAAGTTCTGTTATAATTAGACTGATTTCTTTAAGATTTTTTTATTCACACTGGTATGGTCACACTAAGGTTACCTGCCAGTAGCATTTTGCTTGTTCCATCATGCTTTGATTATATATCTCAAATTCTAGTTTTCTTTTCCTCACATGGTGGTGCATATTCATTCATTTAGATTACCTACTTTTAAAAAGTGTGTTAACGTGCTGTACACCACATGTCTACCTAGGCAAATGCACTCAATATTCACGTTTGTATAATTGGTGCATCTCAGCTGAGTTAGCTTATTATATCAGTCTAAAGTATACTGGTATTATTTATTGTAAGTAGGAATTAGGGTTGTTTCAGTTGGTATCAAAGCAAAGATCTTGAAGGGTGTGTCTACTATTGGTCCCGGAAAGCTCAAGAAGTCAAGCCTCAAGTCTGTGAGTTTTTACTGCTTTAAATTTTATGCATTAAAATTAAATACTTTCATGATATAAAAGAATTTGGAGGATATATGCTATTACATTTATGCGCATGACGCTTACATACTGCATGGGACGTTGGGTGCAGATATGGCTCCGAGACGTGCTATTAACGGAGATAGGGATGAAGAGGGACGTGAGGAGGTGCGACCCCCTCCAGATGCTGCTACATGATTACTTGAAGGAATGGCTCAATTATTTGAACAGTATGCGGGTAATGCTAATAGGGGAGGGCAGCAGGACATCTACGTGCAGTTTAGGAGAATGGATCCTAAAGATTTCTCAGGTACTACCGATCCATTCGTGGCGGAGGGATGGATCCGTTTATTAGAGGTGATCTTCTGATATATGAATATGGCTGATGCTGATAGGGTCCGTTGTGCCATCTATCTGCTGAAAGACGACGCTTCCTTATGGTGGGAGGGAGCCGAAAGAGGGGTTGATCTAAAAACCTTGACTTGGGAGGATTTCAAGAGAATTTTCTATGATAAATACTTTACAACCGACATTCGGGGACGACTAATGAGGGAGTTTATGAGTCTCCGCCAGGGGGATTTAACTGTTGCGGAGTTTGTCAAGAAGTTTGATAGGGGTGCCATTTTGTGCCCCTTCTTGCCAACGACGCTGCTGAGAAACTCAGACACTTCTTGGATGGTCTTAGGCCTACTATCCGCCGAGATGTTTTCCTCACAAACCCGGCTGTGTATAATGATGCTGTGAATGGAGCTTACAGGGCAGAGCAGTCTTTGAAAGACATAGCATGGGAGATGCAGAGGAAGAGGCCACAACCACAGCAACAACAATAGTCGAATAAGAAGTCATACATGGGGTCACAGAAAGGACAGTAAAAGTCTCCGGGGCAACCCAAGCAACAACTGAGAGTAGCTACCCCAAAGACCGAGGAGAAGCCACTGTGCAAGGAGTGCAACCGCCAACACCATGGCAAATGCATGTGGGGTACCTACAAGTGCTTCAACTGTGGAGAAGATAGACATAAAGTTGTGGATTGCCCAAAGAAGAAACAACCTATGGTTGGTCGAGCTTTTGTGATGCATGCCGAGGAGGCGGAGCCAGACACTACGCTTATCACAGGTATACAGGCGATTTTAAACATTCTATTACTAAAAAGTAGGAAATGCTAGGCATATACGATAGGGTAACCTCCAGGTATATTGAACTTGGCGATGTATGCTCTGTTAGTTAGAGCCCTAGAGCCAATCATTTGATGATTGTATGGACTCATTGTATCATATTCTTGTATATTAATAAAGACATTTGTTTGGTTATTATACTTATTTGTATTAGTGCCAAATAGACTAAGTATAATAGCGTCCTTGAGTAGAAGGTTCATACCTATATCAATCGATTAGTTGAATCGATAGTGAGATGATATAGGGAACACTACTCTAAATCATTCCTAGTCGAGTATTAACATTCAGGGACAATGTTAATGCAATAAGACTAGCATGTAGGTCAGCTCGATGACTTGATCTCACAAGTCATGGATATAGAGATATCAAGCTGACACATGGGTATACATTGGAGAATGTATACTGAATGACCCGCTATGAGAAAGTATCATGGATCGTTATATGAGTGTCATATACTTTCTCATGTGGCTATTAGTATGACTATTAGTCCTTAGACCTGAAGTCACCATGGATCCCTACATAAGGAGTTATGTACTTTGGTTTCGTCAAACGTCACCCGTAACTGGGTGGACTATAAAGGCGATTACCGGGTATATAACAAATTATGCAGAGGGATGTGAGTGATGTAGATGGGATCTATCCCTTCCATATGACGGGAGCGACATCAATATTCTTGATAGAGTGAGACCACTAAGTGCATGACCATGCCCAAATGAGTCAACATGAGATGTTGAACTCATTTGATTGAGTGAGTCTACTTGGGGTTCAAGATTTAGATTGATTAGAGGATGACACGGTTTATGTCTCATATTGATCAATCTAGATGTCTAGGATAGAAGGACACTTGTCATTGTTTTGTGAGGAGTCACAATTGGTAGTCACAAGGTGATGTCGGATCTCGACATTCTTGTAACTTGGGTAGTAATGATGTGTTGCTAGATACCGCTCATTACTTATACTCCTAAATGTGTTTAGGGCATTGCCAACGTTACAAGAACCTATAGGGTCACACACTAAGGACAATTAGATGGAGATTAGGTTCATATGATGAACCAAGAGGATTAGATTCATTTGATGAATCAAATTGGATTAAGAGTAATCCTAATTGGGCTAACTTGAGTTCGACTCAAGTTGATTCATGTGTTCAATGAGTCTAATTTAGATTTTGACTCATTGAATCAATTTAATTAAATGAATTAGATTCATTATATTAAGTTGGCTTGAATCAAATGGTTAGATTAGATCAACCATGGAAGAGATTGGGTCAAGTTTGACTTGACTTAAGAAGGAAGACCAAAGGTTAATTTTGACTTGACCTTTTGCCATCTCATTGGTGAGTTGGCATTAGGTGGACCAATGATGATACTCCACATCATCATGGGTGCCACCTCATGGAAGTTACAAAGCCATTCTCTTTAATGGTTTCATATTAATTGCAATTAATGCAATTAATTTGGGGGTTTTTCACCATTGAGCTTGGCCGGCCACTTTGTGTTTTGACTGTGATTTCAATTTTCATTCAAGTGGTGTATCTTCTTCTTCCTCCTCTTGAAGCTCTTCCTCTCCCTCTCCTCCTTGCTTGGCCGAACCTTACCAAGGTGCTAGCACACCTTTGTGTGAGGTTTTCTCCACCTACGTGTCCGTGTGGATACTTCTAGAGGACCGACGCTTGACGGTCTTGAGATCCGGCAACTCCTTGGACGAGCGGGAACGCGAAAGGGCTCGCTTCGAAGGTATAACTCTCATCTAGTGTAGATCTAGAGTCTTTGAAACTCGTACTCGTATATTCGTTCGGTTTTTCCTTGCACGAATCCGTTGGTTTTGGGTGATTCGGGGTTTCCGCGACGCGAAAAGCGGTTTTCGCGGTCCGAAAAACCCAACATGCTCATATGTTTAAAATTGGGCATGGTCTAAGGTGAATTTTTTTTTATTTAAAAATGATGATAGGCTTGAATTGTTCCATGGCATTGTGGTCGCAGGCAAGATATTCATCGCAGGCATAGGTACTTATGCATTGCTAGATTCTGGGGCTACACATTCATTTATATCTGAGACCTTCTTAAAGCGACTAGGAATCTTACCAAAAGAGATGGATTTGGGATTTAGAGTCATAGTGCCCTCGGGCAAACAAATGTTATCTACTAAGATGGTAAAGGATATTGAGCTTAGACTATAGACGAATGTGGTTTGGGCAGATTTCATTGTGTTGCCGATGCCTGAATTCGACATTATTTTGGGGATGGACTGGCTATCACGGAATGGAGCTTCGATTGATTTCCAACAGAGGACAGTATCTATTAGATCGACTAGCGGGAAAATATTTACCTTTGAGGCAGCTCAAAACACATAGTTGCCGCCTATTATTTCTTGTATAGGTGCAAGGAAGCTTTTGCGTAGAGGCTGCCGAGGATTTCTGGCTAGTATTATTTCAATACCTAATGGCACCTGTCAGAAGATTGAGGATGTGGAGGTTGTCAGAAACTTCCCTAGCGTATTCCCGGAGGACATTTCTGGCATTCCCCCTGAGAGAGAGGTGGAGTTTTCTATCGAGTTGGTGCAAGGGACAGTGCCGATCTCTAAGGCGCTATATCGACTGGCACCTATAGAAATGAAAGAGCTAAAAGATCAGATTCAAGACCTACTGGATAAAGGATTCATTCGTCCGAGTTTTTCTCCATGGGGCGCGCCAGTATTGTTTGTGAAGAAAAAAGACGGGAGCATGAGGCTCTGTATCGATTATCGAGAACTGAATAGAGTCACAGTAAAGAACAAATATCCCCTGCCTAGAATTGAAGATTTATTCGATCAGCTGCAAGGAGCTTCAGTATTCTCGAAGATAGACCTTCGTTCGAGATACCATCAGTTGAGAGTAAAGGATGTAGACATCTATAAGACGGCCTTCAGAACTCGGTATGGACACTACGAGTTTATGGTAATGCCATTTGGGTTGACAAATGCCCCCGCGGTCTTCATGGATCTCATGAATCACGTATTCCGGCCATATCTTGATCAGTTCATCATTGTATTCATAGATGATATTATGATCTACTCGAAGGATAGAGAGGAGCATAGTCAGCACTTGACGATAGCCTTACAGATATTGCAAGATCGAAGGTTGTTTGCCAAATTTAGCAAGTGCGAGTTCTGGCTAGAGAAAGTGGCATTCTTAGGACATATTATCTCGAGAGACGGGGTAGAAGTTGATCCTTCTAAAGTCGAGGCAGTCAGAGAATGGCTGGAGCCTAAAAGCGCAACCGAGATACGAAGTTTCTTAGGCTTAGCTGGCTATTATCGTAAATTCATCAAGGGTTTCTCTGCCATTGCGGTGCCCTTGACAACTTTGACGAAGAAGAATGCCAAATTTGTATGGGGATCAGATTGTCAAGATAGTTTCGAGAAGTTGAAACAAGCCCTCACTACCGCACCAGTTTTAGCTATACCATCCGGGCAAGGAGAGTATGTGTTGTATACAGATGCATCAAGGATAGGATTGGGCGCAGTTCTTATGCAGCATGATCGAGTTATTGCGTATGTGTCTAGGCAACTGAAGGCACATGAGAAGAATTATCCGACTCATGACCTTGAGCTCGCCGCGGTCATTTTTGCACTAAAAATTTGGAGGCATTATTTGTATGGTGATAAATACAAAATTTTCACCAACCATAAAAGTCTCAAATACTTTTTCACCCAGAAAGAGCTAAATATGAGGCAACGGAGATGGCTAGAACTTGTGAAAGATTATGATTGTGATATTAGCTACCATCCCGGGAAAGCTAACGTAGTTGCCGATGCGTTCAGCCGAAAAATGACAGTCATAGCCCAACTGTCAGTGCAGAAACCTCTTCAGACAGAAATTCAGAGGTTCAATCTGGAGATGTATGTAAGAGGCAGGGCTCCTAATCTATCCAATCTGATAGTGCAGTCTACTTTGAGAGATAGAATTCGAATAGGGCAGGCTACGGATGAGCAGTTACAGAAATGGAAGCAAAGAGATGAAACTAAGGGCCGAATGTTATATACAGTTGAGGACGACATCGTCAAATATCGAGGTCGACTTTGGGTTCCTAGTGTAGATTCTCTTAGAGTTGAAATCATGACAGAAGCCCACAATACTCCTTATTCTATCCACCCGGGGAGTACAAAGATGTACAAGGACTTGCAATTACTCTATTGGTGGCCAGGTATGAAATGAGACATCCTACGTTTTGTATCTGAATGCTTAAATTGTCAGCAAGTCAAAGCAGAGCATCAGAGACCAGCTGGGATGCTCAGGCCACTTCCTATTCCTGAGTGGAAATGGGAAAACATTACGATGGATTTTGTTGTAGGCTTACCAAGTACAGTAAAGGGTTTTAATGCAATTTGGGTGATAGTAGATCGTCTTACCAAGTCAGCACATTTTCTACCCGTGAAGACCACTTTCTCCATGACTCAGTATGCAGAACTGTATATCCGAGAAATAGTCAGATTACATGGGATTCCAGTTTCTATTGTGTCTGACAGAGACACAAGATTTACATCCTCATTTTGGAAGAGTCTGCATTATGCTATGGGGACTAAACTAATATTCAGCACGACATTCCATCCCCAAACAGATGGGCAGTCGGAGAGGGTGATACAAATTCTGGAGGATTTACTCCGAGCATGTGTGATTGACTTCCAAGGAAGTTGGGAGCCGAAGCTACCTCTAGTGGAGTTTACCTATAACAATAGTTATCAGTCATCTATAGGAATGGCCCCTTACGAGGCACTTTATGGAAGGAAATGTAGATCGCCCATCCATTGGGATGAAGTTGGAGAGAGATCCGAATTAGGTCCAGAAATCGTGAAGCATACAGCAGATTTAGTAGTCAAGATCTGGGACAGGATGAAAACTGCTCAGAGCCGGCAGAAGAGTTATGCCGACAAACGAAGAAGAGATCTCAAGTTTGCAATCGGTGACCACGTGTTCATGAAAATAGCACCTATGAAGGGTGTTATGAGATTTGGCAAGAAAGGCAAGCTCAGTCCGAGATTCATAGGACCATTTGAGATCCTAGAAAGGGTGGAAGCATTGGCTTATCGAGTGGCTTTGCTACCTAAACTTGCAGGGGTGCATAACGTGTTCCACATCTCGATGCTTCGCAAGTATATGTCAAATTCGTCACATGTGCTGAACTTTGAACCACTACAACTTACAACAAAGTTATCCTATGAGGAGAGGCCCGTTCAGATATTGGGCAGGCAAGAGAGAAGGTTGCGGAACAAGGTGATAAAGATGGTCAAGGTCAGGTGGAGGGATCACTCGGAGGAAGAAGCTACGTGGGAGACCGAGGCTGACATGAGGAGTCGTTATCCAGAGTTATTCGGTGAGTTTTAATTTCGAGGACGAAATTTTATATAAGGTGGGTAGGAATTATAACGCTCAAGACCCCTTAGCATGAACTACCTTTAGGTAAATAGTTAAACCGCTAGATTTATTTAATTAGATGGTTCATTCATTAAAAAAAAAGGGGAAGTTAATGAATTCAGAAAACAAAAAAAAGAGATAATAATAAAAACTAAAAGTTACGTAATTGAAATATATATATATATGAATGGTTGAGCTAATGAATTCAGAAAAAAAAGAGATAATATTAAAAACTAAAAGTTACGTAATTGAAATATATATATATATATATATGAATGGTTGAGCCTTATCTATTGGGGAATAAAAAAAAACTAAAGTCAATAAATATATATGTATGCTTATATATATATATAAAGAAAACGACTTAGGGGAAAGGGAAAGAAAAGGAAGTGGGGGAAAAGAAAAGGAAGTGGAAGGGGACGGTCGTCGCCGTGGTCATTCTCGCCAAAGAATAGTAAGAGGACAAAAACGTGAAGTTCTTGAGAGAGGCGTTTCGACCAAAGGCTCCTCGCTCGTGCTCCCTATCTCCTTGCACCAAGGATCAAGATTTGAGCATTTTACAAGCACAGGCACTTCTTAAGCCCCTGTCCTTTTTGTTTGCTGGATCTGCGGCATTCAAATAATATTATACATGTTGAATTGTTTTGCCTGTCATACCAGCATCCTAGAAATTTACTCATGTCTACATAGTATTTGCATGATTTAATCAAGTTCTACTAGGTTCTGGGAGGGAACCTGATAAAAGGATTATTTTAAATGATTAGGGAAATTATGGAATTAGGATGATATGTTTTAAGGCTAAGTTATTTAAAGTAGAAAGATTACAGATTTAGTCTTTCAAAAACCAGTAGTCATTAGGTCTCCTTTTCCTTTCCTGATATATGTGCACCATTCATTTGATATTATGCATGTTATATTGTTAAGCATGACATACCACTTTCATAGGAATTTACCCACGTTTGTATGGCGGTGCATGGTTTAATCAAGCTATACCAGATTCTTGAAGGGCGCATCATGAAAGGACTCTCATGGAATTTATGAAATTAGGATGTTTATACTTTAATGCTAAGTTATTTAAATTTAGATCATATTGCACCATGTTGAAAGGTAACAACAGGTGGCAAATTCTCTTTAGCCTGACATTTCTATCATGTTAGTTGTTGGTGAAACAAAAAATATATATAAGGATTCTTATTATGATGATGACTTGGAGGGAGCCCGATTACGGGAAAAGGCTCCAGAGGGAACTTTATTATGGGAAAAGGCTCCAGAGGGAGCCCGATTAAGGGAAAAGGCCCCAGAGGGAGCCCGTTTATGGGAAAAGGCCCCAGAGAGAGCCTGATTACGGGAAAGGACTCCAGAAGGAGCCTAACATTGGATTTCCATATTAGGCTACGACCCAGTGACGAGGTTACTGGCACCCCACCGTCAGGTACCAGGGTTACCTAGCTGAGATTGATCAATTGACTAGATGATAATAGCCCGTCACTTTAAACGATTACACCTCACCTTAAAGGAAATATTGATATATGATAACGATTAAAGCTACACAATGATATGGGGATTGGTGATGAGCTCTTGAAAATTCTTTTAGCACCAGCTTGTGTATACTAATGTAATTTCTGGATATCTTTTCCTATTTTGTACTGTACGAATTTTATATCTCTCATACTGCATGCTACCTTCCTATTACATGTACACTTATCTCCTTCACGTTGGACTTATGTCTTCTCTCATTTAATATATATTCAAACAGTAACAACTGCTATCTTCTCTTTTATTACCGAATGCCAATCTTGCGTATCTGTTTTTCTACCGAAGCATGTAATTGAATTTCTTTGCATAAAACAACTGCTATCTTCTATAGATATCTCTCATCTTCCTTTTTAAACTGAAGATCGTTAACCCAAAGATGTTGTATACGTAATATTTGTTATTACTGGTTAAGAAGTGCTGAGCCTTAGACTCATTCAATTTGTATAGGTGCAGGTGATAATAATTATGAGGTTGAAGGCTCTGACGCTTGACTAGACAGGGCCACTGCAGTACACACCTGAGGACCCCGTTGCTCACCGCGTTAGGATAGGACAATAATTTTTATGGTTTATGTGGGAGAAAAAAATAATAATAAAGAAGTATGCCTAAACATTATTCCTAAGTTCTTGTTATAATTAGACTGATTTCTTTAAGATTTTTTTATTCACACTGGTATGGTCACACTAAGGTTACCTTCCAGTAGCATTTTGCTTGTTCCGTCATGCTTTGATTATATATCTCAAATTCTAGTTTTCTTTTCCTCACATGGTGGTGCATATTCATTCATTTAGATTACCTACTTTTAAAAAGTGTGTTAACGTGCTGTACACCACATGTCTACCTAGGCAAATGCACTCAATATTCACGTTTGTATAATCCGTGCATCTCAGCTGAGTTAGCTTATTATATCAGTCTGAAGTATACTGGTATTATTTATTGTAAGTAGGAATTAGGATCGTTTCAAGAGGTCAGCTGGCTACTTGTTAGGATGAAAGCGTTCAGCAGATGGAGGACCTATCTATACCTGACCGGACGGATAGGTTCTCGGTGTTGTTTGTCCAGGTGAGTTTTACCTGTTCATGCAACAAAACTATTTCCGCTCTTCTCAAACACTTTACTTTTTTGGCTCAGGCTCATGTCGAATCTCTGGTGGTGAACAAAACTCTCCATCTCCAGTACCACCGTAGTAAGATGCTATCAGATAGGGTAGCTGAGTTGGAACTACACTTGAACTATCCTACAACGGCCGACCGCGCCCAAAGGGCCAAAATAGGGGCCCTGAAGAGGACCAACGCCCAACATCTTCAATCTCTGTGGGCAGCCGACCAACAGCTCCAAGCCCTTCGTGAAGAAAAAAGTCAGGCCGAGGGTCTCCATAAGCAGACTGTGGATCAACTGACCTAGGAGCTGAAATCGAAAGAGGCCCTCCTACAAGGACAGAGCCAGACTTTAGAATCCCAGGCCGCTGAACTGTTTGCCCTGAAAGCTGAATTGTCACAGGTCCGTTCTGGCCTTTCTGGAGTTACCTCAGCTCTGGAAATATATAAAGCGGGAGAAGTCGAACGTTGCAGGCAGAGACGAGAAGCCTACCTCCATTCCAGAGAGTTTGGCGTCCAGGTCGAGGATCGCCTTGTGACCTCCATTGCTTATGGTGCAGCAGGGGCCATGTAGCAACTATATGAACAAGGATACTTTAGGTTTGATCCCCCTGAAGACTTCTTGGATCATCATCGTATTTTGGATGAAGTACCCAATGAAGTCTTTTCTGCCTTTAAGTGATTTGTATTCATATATTGTATAAACCGAACTAATTTCTACTTAATGTTCTATCTTAGCTCTTGCTTTCTATGTATGAGTCCAGAGTGGGTTTGATGATTTACAAAGGACGTACAAAAAATGTAAACAATCCCGACCAGGCAAACATTCTCCCAGGCCGGTCGGGTAAATACTTCCGACCTGCACTTATTCAGCCCAAGTTTTCAGAAAAGAAAGTGACCTAGGTGCGGTAAAGCCGCAGATAATTAGTGCTCTAGAGCTAATCTAGATTCCTACCCCGGGCATCCTGCAGGTAGTACGCACCTGATGTCAACTTTTTAATAACTTTGTAGGGCCCATCCCATTGAGGTGCTAACTTGGCCACGTCTCCCATGGGGTTCGCTCGCTTCCAGACCAGGTCCCCTTCTCCAAAGAAATAAGGAACCACCTTCCTATCATAATTTTGCCTCATCCTCTATCGATAGGCAACTAGCCGAGCTGTCGTTCGCTCGCGAGTCTCGCTAATGAGGTCTAGCTCTGCTAGCCGTCACTCGGCGTTCTCCTTGTCGTACAACATTCTCCTACTTGAAGGCACCCCGACCTCCACTGGTACCACTGTCTCACTGCCGTAGACCAGGTAAAACGAAGTAAGACCTGTGCTTTCTCGGGGTGTTGTACGGTACGTCCAAAGAATACTTTGCAGCTCTTCCGCCCAATCTCCTCCCATATGGTTTAGCTTAATCTTCAGTCCTCGTACAATTTCTCGGTTGATAACCTCAGTCCGCCCGTTACTTTGTGGATATGCTACGGAGGTGAAGGCCTAAATAATGCCAAACCCCTGACACCAAGCCTATATCTTCTGACCTTGAAACTACCTTCTATTATCTGATACCAGCTTATGGGGGTATGTCGAATCTGCACAGAATGTTTTTCCATAAGAATTGAATAACCGCTCTCTCGGTAATCCTGGCCAGAGCTTCGGCTTCCACCCACTTGGAAAAGTAGTCCACGACTACCAGTAAGAATCGCCTTTGACCAGATGCCATAGGAAAGGGTCCAACAATGTCCATACCCCACTAATCGAAGGGACAAGAAACTATAGAGGTCTTTAGTGTCGAGGTGGGCATATGCGTTAGATTTTGATGTTTCTGGCAGGACATGCAAGTGTTCACCAGTTGTTGAGCATCCCTCTGTAGAGTGGGCCAGAAATATCCAGCCAACAGTACCTTACGAGCTAGTGTTCGGCCTCCCGCATGACTGTCACAGCACCCTAAATGCATTTCTCTCAAGACATGATCCGCCTCTTCCATGCTTACACACTTGAGTAAGGGCCTGGAAAACACCCGCTTATATAATTGATCCCCTATCAAGGTGTAGGCATGGACCTTTTTCCTGACCAGTCGTGCTTGTTCCAGGTCTGTTGGTAGGGTACCTTGTTGGAGATAACTAATCATTGGTGCTCTCCAATCAATAATCTCGTCCCTATTATTCTACAGATCTATCTGGGTTATGAGAAAGGTCTGAGCCAATGACCTATCCAGTACCCATGTGGTTAGAGAACTAGCCATTTTGGCTAACTCGTCAGCTTTGCCATTCTCTGCACTAGGAATCTTGCTCACCGTAACCTCCTTGAATTCTTCTTTCATCTTCTCATAAGCCTCCCGATATATTTGCAGCTTGTTGCTGTTGATCTCAAAGCTGCCGGTTACTTGCTGAGTTACTAATTGAGAGTCTAAATAAATAATAACTCGGGCAGCTCCAACATGTCGGGCTGCTGCAACCCTGCCAATAAAGCCTCATACTCTGCCTCGTTATTGGTAGCTCTAAAATTTAATCGTATAGCTAACTGCAAGATGTTTTCCTGAGGGGATATCAGAAGAACTCCGACGCCACTCCCCTGACGTGTGGCTGATCCATCCACATATACTTTCCAAGTTTCTTCTGAGTTAGTCTGATGAACTTCGGTCAAGAAATCAGCCAGGGCTTGTGCTTTGATAGCCGTGCGAGGTTGATAGGTGATATTGTACTCTCCCAATTCGGTCGTCCACTTGATAAGTCGGCTAGCAACTTCAACGTTGGTAAGAGCTTTACCCATAGTGCTGTTGGTCAGAACTGTGATGGAATGCGCCAGAAAATAGGGCCTTAAATGTCGAACCATAAGCGCCAATCCATAGACCAACTTTTCCAGAGTTGAGTATCGAGACTTAACTCCCTTTAATAAATGACTTAAAAAAATACACTGGCTGCTGTACATTATCTTGTTCTTTTACTAATACCGCCCCCACGGCCTTAGGGGTAGCAGATAGGTAGACCCAGAGCGGTTCCCCGGTGACAGGCTTGAAGAAAGAAGACAAGGTCTCCAAATACTTCTTCAACTCTTCAAAATCTCGTGTGCACTCTTCATCCCATTGGAATTTGGAGGCTTTTCTGAGCACTTTGAAGAAGGGCGCCGCTTTGTCATCTTGTCGACCAACTTCTGAGTCTCCTTCAAGTTCTGGGGAGCTTTCATGTCCTGGAGTGTAACACCCGAAAATTCTCAAATTATTTTTAGAAATATTCTATTATTTTTCTGGAATTTTAGAATATTTTTACGGAATTTTCCGAGTAGCGGAAGTAACAAAAACAATTAGAAGAATAAAAAGGCTTAAGCGGGAATCGAACCCGGGACCTCTCGGGTCCGCTAAACCTTTAGTTAGCCTTAGTAACCGGTGAACCCAGCAGGGCAATGCTGAAAGGAAAGGAGAATCAAATATATTTATATTTAAGTTGGGCCTAGTTATCCACTTAATATAAATTAAAAACTTAAGTTGGTTTGGGTTATTTTTAATTGGTTCGGCAACTCCTCCCTCTCCAAACCCTCATCGACGCCACCCCTCCCTCTCCTCCCTCTCTCGGCGCAAACCACAAGGAGACCTAGGGTTCTCTCCCTAGGGCCCCAAGGACACCTTCCGGCGACGATTTCAGCACAAGGACGTTCCCCTCCGCGAGTAGAGCCCGTGGACGCGAGCGAATCGTCGAGAAGTCGTCTCCACCGGAATTTCTAGCGATTAGATTTGTAAGAAATCTAGCACACAAGGTAAGAAACCCCTCACCTGCAGTATAAGTAGCTCTGTTTGGTTTTATACGCACTAGTTTAGCTATATGCAGTTTTTATCGACGCATAGGGCGAATTCGACCCTCCTCGCAGATTTAGGGATTTAGTGAGTACTTCTAGATGTGTTCGATAAAATAGCTAGTTAAGTTAAAATGCAAATTAGCATTTTTATAGCTTAGTTAAATGCATTAGAAGCATTTAAATCAGTTTATTTTAGCTTATATATGGGACTACGGTCCAATGGGTGGGCTCCCACAGTCGCCTCTAGGTTCAGACAACCTAGCTCTAGGTTCAGATAACCTAGAAACAGCAAGTTAAAAATAGTTAGCTATATTCAGTATTTTATTTTCAGTGGCACTATACTGGATCAGATATCCATTGGGTTGGACTCCCACAGTCGTCCCTAGGTTTAGATAACCTAGTTAACTTCCACTTGGCGTTGACATTGCCAGAGGGGGGGGCCCGCTCTTACCACCGGATCAAGCATGATTATGTATTTTCACTTATTATGAATTAGTTTTCAAAGCTCAAAATTAGTTATGTTAGTTGAGTTCGAATTCAGTATCAGTTTAGCTACAATTTAGCTTATTATATGTTCAGTTCAATTATCTTTATTGATTCATATGATTAGTTGTCATGCCATGTTCAGTATGCATGATAGTAATTCAGTTAATGCTTGTGACCATTGTATGCCATGCTAGTACATGTTTTAAATAGCATTCTTTAAAAAGCATGTTGCATCGTTGCATGTTTTAGTGAGGTAGTTGGTTTCTTACTAAGCTTTAAGCTTACAGATTCTACTTTTCCTTATACTGCAGATAAAGGTAAAGGAAAGATGGACTAGCAGAGGAAGCTGGAGGGCAATGCAAAGATGGTGTGTGTGGCAGGAACTGGAATAAAAGACCTTGGAGAGTTTAGTAAATTAGAAACTAGTTTTTCTTTAAGACATTTCCTTCTATCTTCCTTTTTATGCATTTCTAGTAGTTAAAGGTTATGAGTTGATGAACCATGCTCCATGTCATGTTGGAATGTTAGCTATATGTTATTGGAATGTTTATTATGCATTAGATAGTTGTTATGTGAGATCTTTGGCACGCATCAGTGCTGTTATCAGGGGCCTGATACGAAATCAGAAACCCCTGATCGGTCGGCAGACCGATCAGGGAGCCTCTGATCGGTCGGTAGACCGATCAGGGACCTAGGCGATTCAACTAATCCGATCGATCCGTGGATCGATCGGGAGACATGGGATTGGCCGGGTAGCCTTTAGTCCAGCTCCGGGACCATGAGGGATCGCTAGATCACCGTCGAGCACGACTGATCCAGCAGCGTACAGGATCGCAGTGTGGTTTATGGATCGGTCAGGTGAACGATCCGGAGTTTCCTACCGTGCCAGTATCAGTAGATCGGTCTGTGGATCGATCAGAAGCTTATTATCAGTTGTAAACACCTCCCCTAGCATGTGTACGACTCCTAGGTACACCCAGAACACTAAGTTAAACCTTACAGCATTTAGTTCAGTATATTTCAAATTAGATCAGTTTTTCCGCACTAGTAATTTAGCACAGCATAACTGTAGCGATCGGCCTCGCAGCCTAGTCAGTAGGAGGCGGGTCGTTACAGAGTGGTATCAGAGCAGTGTTCCATACTTCCTACACACACATCAGCATTGAACCTACAGCTTCCAAGTAAGAATACCTCTACTTAATTTATGCTCCTTGTTTTGTTATTACAGTTCATGTTTATATGCCTACTGCTTGTTAGTATGGGATGTTTTTTTTTAAACATGATATCAGTAGTTATATAACTGTGATTACAATAGTTATGTTATGTTCTCTATGTCTTTAGAAATGACACGAGGATGCCCAGCTAGAAGGGCACTAGCTACTGAGCCCCAGCAAGAGGCAGGCAGTTCAGTGCCTCCTTCTGACCTTACAGCATTAGTGGCTCAATTACAGCAGCAGCTAGCTGAACAGCGACAGGAAATAGCCACCTTAAAGGCTAATCAGCAGAGTACCCCCACAGTCACCCCGGAACCGAATCTGACGACTCCAGAAGTCTTAGAGGTTCCACCGAACCTATAGCGCGGCGCCTGATACCGGCCTGGCCAGTTCAGTGAGCGAAAGGAAGCCTATCGATCCGGTGGCGTGAGTCAAGCGAGAACTTCTCGGGCACTAGTGAACCATGGGATGCACAAGCTGGTTCAAACACTGGAGAGCATGATGAAGCTTCTGGAACACGAGAAGGTGAAGTGTGCCTCCTACTGCCTGACGGACGCGCGCATGTGGTGGGAAAGAATTAGAGCAAGCACCCAGTGAACCGGATGTCATGGGGCGACTTGAGAAGGAATTCTTGAGGTTCTTTCACATAAGGGTTACAAACCGCCACTACGACGAGTTCACCGAGTTTCGTCGGGGCAACCTTTCGATTGAGGAAGCCGTGAAGAAATTCAACAGGTTGGCTCGTTATGCCCGAGCTAGTCGGCACAGAGAAGGAACGAATCGGTTGATGCTCAAGATGCTGAAGCCGGAAGATAGCGATGAGCGTGGCTGGTGGCATACATAGGCCACAAACCACGGAGGAGTTAGTGAGCGGTGCCTTGACCACTACCAGAACAGCATAAAGCAGAAGCAAGTCTCCTCGAGTCCAAAGGCCAAGGAAACTCTCACACTCAAAAAGCAGCAAGGCCACGGCATAACTCTAGGACGCAAATCAGGAAGTGACCCAAAGGAGGACCATCTAGCAAGCGACCCAGTTATCCAAAGTGTGCTACTTGTGGGAAATTCCACCGGGGTTTGTCGCAAGGGCACACGAGGATGCTTTGAATGTGGACAAGAAGGGCACATGGCCAGGCAGTGCCGAACAAGACCGTCCTCAGCCACAGCAGATTCAGTATGTAGGCCAGCCAACTCGGTTATATCGGATGCGGGCCGCTCTAGAAGGTCCACTTATCAGCCGGGCAGATTAGAAGCCCCTCCAACTACAGCTAATGCGAGGATCTACTCACTCACGAGAGGGCGTGGCCAATGCCTCGGCAGTCGTCACGGGTCGATTAGTATTTTCACGGTATAGTGCTCTTGTTTGATCTTGGGGCAACCCATTCATATATAGCGAGGTTGTTCTCCGAAAAATTAGAAATACCCTCGGAGGTACTCGGTGGTAAGTTTTGGCGACACTACCTTCAAGAGATCATGGCATCCACGGCGGCTCGAGGCGGTCTGGGTCACTATAGCGAGAGAGCTCTTTTGTGATCGATAGTGCTAGAGATGCCCGACTATGACGTTATCTTTGGAATGGACTTTCCGATCGAGATCGGTGCTACCATAGAGTCGTAAGCAAAGTCATCTTCCAACTGAGCGGCGGTGCAATTTGAATCTGACGAGGAACCAAGAAAGGCTAAAGTTTCTCTCAGCTGTAAAGCACGAAGCTCTTGGATTCGGGATGTACGAGGATTAGTAGCACACGTAGTCAGCGCCGGCCAGGACAAGAACCAACAGCTAGCGGAGGTTGAGTCGTATGTGACTACCAGTAGTCTTCCTGAAGAGTTACCAGGCTTAGCAGACAGGGAGATTGACTTTGAGATAGAGCTCATTCCCGGTACAAATCCTATCTCCAAAGCGCCTTATCGCATGGCTCCAGCAGAACTGAAGGAACTTCAAGAGCAACTACAGGAGCTGCTTGACAAGGGTTTCATACGCCCGAGTCATTCACCATGGGGAGCGCCTGTATTGTTCGTGAAGAAGAAGGATGGAAGCATGCGACTGTGCATAGACTACAGATCACTGAACCAAGTCACGATCAAGAACATGTATCCCCTTCCCAGAATCGATGACCTGTTCGACCAGCTGAAGGGAGCAGCAGTGTTCTCTAAGATAGATCTTAGATCAGGTTATCATCAGGTGAAGGTTAAAGAAGGAGATATACCCAAGACAGCATTCAGAACCAGATACGGACACTACGAGTTCGTAGTCATGCCCTTTGGCGTGACTAATGCTCCAGCTACATTCATGGATCTCATGAACAGGGTATTCAGGGAGTATTTAGATAAGTTTGTTATTGTGTTGATCGATGACATTCTTATCTACTCAGGAACTCAGGAAGAACACTCAGAGCACCTGAAACTAGTATTGCAGACCCTTCAGCAGAACCAGCTATACGCCAAGTTCACGAAATGTGAATTTTGGCTAGATCAGGTGTCCTTCCTGGGTCACATCATCTTAAAGGATGGTATTATGGTAGATCCCAGCAAGATAGAAGCAGTAAGTAACTGGAAGAGACCCAAGAACGCCAGCGAAATCAGGAGCTTTCTGGGATTAGCAGGATATTACAAAAAGTTTGTAGAGGACTTCTCCAGGATAGCCTCCCCACTGACAGCTCTTACCAGAAAGAACAGGAAATTTCAGTGGGCGGAGGTGAGAACGACTTGATGAGCTAAAAATGAGATTGACCGTGCTCCCATTTTGGCTCTACGAGACAACACCAGGCTTTGACATCTATAGTGATGCCTCTAAGTTGGGACTAGGAGCGATCTTGATGCAAAGCGGCAAGGTGATCGCCTATGCCTCCAGACAAGTCAAGGATTATGAGAAGAATTACCTACTCATGACCTTGAGCTTGCGGCGGTAGTGTTCGCTCTCAAAATTTGGAGACATTACTTATATGGAGCTCGGTGCAGAGTGTATACGGATCATCGAGTCTGAAGTACTTCTTCACCGAGAAGGATCTGAATATGCGGCAACGCAGAGAGTTGGTCAAAGACTACGATATAGACATCCTCTACCATCCGGGAAGGCCAATAAGGTAGTCGACGCACTTAGCAGAAAATCCGGTGCTACCTTATTATCTCTTACAGCCATGTCACCGCCCCTACGGAGGAGATCGTAGATTTCGGTCTTGAACTCATCGTTGGACAGCTCTCTACTATGACCTTAGAGTCTACCTTGCTTGGTGATATTCGGTCAGCTCAGGAGCGGGACCCCGAAATTAGAAAATCAAGCAAGGGCTAGCGGAATCAGAAAGTAGAATTCAGATGTCCGATGGCGGGGTGTTGTATTTTGGTGAGAGACTCTGTGTTCCAGATGAGGAGCTACGGAGACAGATTTTAGAGGAGGCTCACAAGACTCCCTATGCGATGCATCCAGGTGCCACCAAAATGTATCAAGACCCGAAGAACCATTTTTGGTGGCCCGGGATGAAGCGAGACATCGCCAGATATGTTAGCATCTGCCTCACATGTCGAGGGTCAAGGCAGAACATCAGCGACCAGGAGGAGTCCTGCAGCCTATACAGATTCCAGAATGGAAGTGGGAGGATATCTCTATGGATTTCATAGTGGGACTGCCCAGAACCACGAATGGTTTTGACGCCATCCGGGTAATAGTCGAGTTGACTAAATCAGCCCACTTCTTAGCTATCAAGATATCCTACTCCATGGAGAAGCTAGCTCGGTTGTATCTCCAGGAGATCGTGAGACTACATGGAGTCCCACGAACCATCATTTCAGACGGACAGTAGATTCACATCACACTACGGGAGTGTGTACAATCAGCGTTGGGCACTAAGTTAAAGTTCACACAACATTCCATTCTCAAACAGATGGTCGAGACGGGCGAGTGAATCGGTACTTGAAGATATGCTCGGCGTGCCCTAGACTTCAGGAAGTTGGTGCAAATATCCGAGCTTAGCAGAATTTGCATACAATATGACTATCAGGCCACTATCGGCATGGCGCCTTACGAGGCTCTCTAAGGACGGAGGTGTAGATCTCCAATCTGCTGGTATGAGAGTGGTGAGCAGAAGAGCTAGAATTCAGACAGATCTAGTGGCGGATACCACATGACTATCTGACGAGATCCGTGAGAGGATAGAGGCAGATTCGAGCCTTGAAAAGCTATCTTGATGCAGCGCCCCTTAGAGTTTTCAGTCGGGGATACAGTGTTCCTCAGAGTAGCTCCCATGAAGGGAGTGATGCGTTTTGGGAAGAAGGGCAAACTTAGTCCCAGATATGTGGGACCATACCTTATCAACAGAAGAGTGGGCAAGGTAGCATATGAGTTAGAGCTACCCCAGGAAATGTCAGCTGTCCACAACGTATTTCATGTCTCTATGCTGAAGAAGCATACCTCAGATGCCACCCAGGTGATTGAGCCCTAGTCGGTACAGATCCGTGAAGACCTCAGCTATGATAGTCGGCCTATTCAGATAATAGACCGAGCAGTTAAGAAATTACGAAACAAGGAAGTACCATTAGTCAAAGTCATTTGGCGCAGTCACACAGCAGAAGAGGCAACTTGGGAGACAGAAGCCAGCATGAGACAGAAGTACCCAGAGTTATTCTAAGTTCGAGGACGAACTTTTTATGGGGAGTTGTAACGCCCGAAAATTCTCAAATTATTTTTAGAAATATTCTATTATTTTTCTGGAATTTTAGAATATTTTTACGGAATTTTTCGAGTAGCGGAAGTAGCAAAAACAATTAGAAGAATAAAAAGGCTTAAGCGGGAATCGAACCCGGGACCTCTCGGGTCCACTAAACCTTTAGTTAGCCTTAGTAACCGGTGAACCCAGCAGGGTCATGCTGAAAGGAAAGGAGAATCAAATATATTTATATTTAAGTTGGGCCTAGTTATCCACTTAATATAAATTAAAAACTTAAGTTGGTTTGGGTTATTTTTAATTGGTTCGGCAACTCCTCCCTCTCCAAACCCTCACCGACGCCACCCCTCCCTCTCCTCCCTCTCTCGGCGCAAACCACAAGGAGACCTAGGGTTCTCTCCCTAGGGCCCCAAGGACACCTTCCGGCGACAATTTCAGCACAAGGACGTTCCCCTCCGCGAGTAGAGCCCGTGGACGCGAGCGAATCGTCGAGAAGTCGTCTCCACCGGAATTTCTAGCGATTAGATTTGTAAGAAATCTAGCACACAAGGTAAGAAACCCCTCACCTGCAGTATAAGTAGCTCTGTTTGGTTTTATACGCACTAGTTTAGCTATATGCAGTTTTTATCGATGCATAGGGCGAATTCGACTCTCCTCGTAGATTTAGGGATTTAGTGAGTACTTCTAGATGGGCCGGACACGTATTCCCTCTTCAGTGGGGGTTCCTAGATGTTGTCGGGTGCCTAGAAGTGGTCTCCCTAATAGAGGGGAGAGTTGGGGCGCACTAGGTATTCGATAAAATAGCTAGTTAAGTTAAAATGCAAATTAGCATTTTTATAGCTCAATTAAATGCATTAGAAGCATTTAAATCAGTTTATTTTAGCTTATATATGTGACTACGGTCCAATGGGTGGGCTCCCACAGTCGCCTCTAGGTTCAGACAACCTAGCTCTAGGTTCAGATAACCTAGAAACAGCAAGTTAAAAACAGTTAGCAATATTCAGTATTTTATTTTCAGTGGCACTATACTGGATCAGATATCCATTGGGTTGGACTCCCACAGTCGTCCCTAGGTTTAGATAATCTAGTTAACCCTACTAAATTCGGGACTTGCAAACCCGGGTCTAGTTAGGGATGCGCGCACAGCAAGTACAGTTGTCGGGCCCAAACAGCATGATTATGTATTTTCACTTATTATGAATTAGTTTTCAAAGCTCAAAATTAGTTATGTTAGTTGAGTTCGAATTCAGTATCAGTTTAGCTACAATTTAGCTTATTATATGTTCAGTTCAATTATCTTTATTGATTCATATGATTAGTTGTCATGCCATGTTCAGTATGCATGATAGTAATTCAGTTTATGCTTGTGACCATTGTATGCCATGCTAGTACATGTTTTAAATAGCATTCTTTAAAAAGCATGTTGCATTGTTGCATGTTTTAGTGAGGTAGTTGGTTTCTTACTAAGCTTTAAGCTTACAGATTCTACTTTTCCTTATACTGCAGATAAAGGTAAAGGAAAGATGGACTAGCAGAGGAAGCTGGAGGGCAATGCAAAGATGGTGTGTGTGGCAGGAACTGAAATAAAAGACCTTGGAGAGTTTAGTAAATTAGAAACTAGTTTTTCTTTAAGACATTTCCTTCTATCTTCCTTGTTATGCATTTCTAGTAGTTAAAGGTTATGAGTTGATGAACCATGCTCCATGTCATGTTGGAATGTTAGCTATATGTTATTGGAATGTTTATTATGCATTAGATAGTTGTTATGTGAGATCTTTGGCACGCATCAGTGCTGTTATCAGGGGCCTGATACGAAATCAGAAACCCCTGATCGGTCGGCAGACCGATCAGGGAGCCTCTGATCGGTCGGTAGACCGATCAGGGACCTGGGTTCTGCGAACAGAAGCTTCTGTTCGTTCTCTGATCGATCCGTGGATTGATCAGGAGATGGGTCGCGAAGAAATGGTTCACTGATCGGTCAGCAGACCGATCAGTAAGCCACTGATCGGTCTCATTGACCGATCAGGGATCAGCTGGATCGGTCGGCAGATCGATCCAGCAGCGTACAGGATCGCAGTGTGGTTTATGGATCGGTCGGGTGAACGATCCGGAGTTTCCTACCGTGCCAGTATCAGTAGATCGGTCTGTGGATCGATCAGAAGCTTATTATCAGTTGTAAACACCTCCCCTAGCATGTGACGACTCCTAGGTACACCCAGAACACTAAGTTAAACCTTACAGCATTTAGTTCAGCAAAATTTCAAATTAGATCAGTTTTTCCGCACTAGTAATTTAGCACAGCATAACTGTAGCGATCGGCCTTGTAGCCTAGTCAGTAGGAGGTGGGTCGTTACATGGAGTGCTCGGACCTTCTCAAGATTGGCTTCGAATCCCCGCTCTGTCACTAAGTACCCCATGAATTTTCCTCCTTTAGCCCCAAAATCAGGTGATTTAATTTTAACCCATACTATCATAGGGTACCACAGGTCTCCTCCACATCAACTATTAGATTTGCAGCTGAGGGGGATTTGATAAGTATGTCATCCACATAGACTTCCATGTTGCGTCCGACTTGCTCCCGGAAGATTTTGTCCATCATCCTTTGATAAGTTGCTCCAGCGTTCCTGAGCTTGAAAGACATGACGGTATAACATAAAGTACCATCAGCTATAATGAAACTGACCTTCTCCTGGTCTTCTAGGGCTAGGGGAATCTGATGGTACCCTTGATAAACATCTAGCATGTAGATCCTCTCATAGCCAGCAGTTGAGTCTACTAGCTGATCAATTCCGGGCAGAGGATAACAATCTTTAGGGCTGGCCCGATTGAGATCACGGAAGTCTATGCAGACCCTCCACTTATTATTGAGTTTTTCTACCAAGACCGCATTGGATAGCCATGACGGGAACTGTACTTCTCGGATGTGTCCTGCTTTCCTGAGCTAGTCCACTTCAGCTCTGATAATTTTATTCTGGTCAGCCGAGAAATTTCTCTTCTTCTGCTTTACAGGCCAGGCGTCTGGCAGGAGATGCAACTTGTGTTCCGCCACTTCAGGCTTGACCCCTGGTAATTCTTCGGTGGACCAGACAAAGACATCTCTGTTGCGAGTCAAGCACTGGATCAGCTCTTCTTATAGCTCGGGCGGCAGGTCGCTAGTTGTATGGGTGAGGCTCTCCGGGCGCTCAGAATATAATTGAACTTCTTCACAGGGGATGGGCTCTTCCGCTACCGACATAGGCTCCTCCTGAATGGCATGAACAACCCCATCCTGAGTCTTCTGAGCCTTGCGAGCCTCGACCTTGACCATGTCAAGATAGCATCGTCGAGAAACCCGCTGCACCCCTCTAACTTCGCCAACCTGCTCTCCCACAGGGAACTTGATATTCTGATGGAAGGTGGAGACGACATCCCTGAATTCATGCAGGGCTGGTCAGCCTAGAATAACATTGTAAGAGGAGGGCGAGTCTACCACGATAAAGGTGCTCCTCCTGGTCTTTACTTAGTGGCTCGCTTCCCAAGGATATGGCCAACTTGATTTGCCCCATGGGTCTTATCTCGTTGCTGGTAAAACCATATAGAGAAGTGGCTACTAGCTGGAGCTCGCTGGCGTCGATCTACATCTCTTCAAAAGCAGACCTGAATAAGACGTTGACAGAGCTGCCGGTGTCAACGAAGACTCTAGCCACATGACTATTGGCAATAACATCCTTGATGATGAGGGTGTCATCATGGGGCAACTCCAATCCTTCCAGGTCTTGCGGCCCAAAATTGATGACAGGGCCAGCAGCCTGCTCTTGGCTGCATCCTACAGCATGGATCTCCAACCGGCGCTCATGGGATTTGCGCGCCCTACCTGAATCTCCATCGGTGGGTCCTCCAGAGATCATGCCAATGTCTCGAATGGCCGCGTTGCCCCTGTTCTCGGCCTCACGAGCTTCTCGTGGCTCCCTAGTGTGCCCTTGTTGCGGCATGTTAGTGTTGGGACCGAAATGTAGCTAGAGGGAGGGGGGGGTGAATAGCTCATCGCGATCTCATACTTGTCGTTGCTTGCCTCTTGTGATAATGTGCAACAGAAAATACAAGAAACAACACACTACAACGCTAACACGTAGATTTACTTGGTATCCACCTCAAGAAGAGGTGACTAGTCTAAGGATTCATACATTCACACATCCTCCACTATGAAAACCCTCCTTTACGGTAACACCGAAGGCGGAGAAGTCTTACAAACTCACAATACAACAATAAGCAAGAAGAAAGCCAAATACAAATAACTCTTACAAGATTTTATACAATAAAACCCTAGCTTCTTCTTCTTCTTGTCGTAACTCGCCTCTTGACTTGGATGTGCCTCCAAGAATCTTCAAGACTGGCGGGGAGAGCTGTGGAGAAGCTGTGAAAATCGCCCTTGTAAGCTCGTGTAGAAAGGAATGAAATTTCTGTCGAAGAAATCGCACGCCAATGCCTTTATCTGCGCCAATGGTCGAATCTCAATCAATTGGATTGCTCCCAATCAATTGGGGAGACTTTGGATCGATCGACCGATCGATCCAGAGCGCCTCTTTGCTCTCTGGAAATCTCTTGAATCGATTGTCCAATCGATTCAATGTGTTTCGTGCGATTTCCAGAGATATCGCACGAAAATCCACCCTCCCAATCGATTAGCCGATTGATTGGAGGCTCCCAATTGATCGGCTGATCGATTAGGAGGCTTTCTGTGCGATCGGTAAACGCTCCCAATCGATCCATGATCGATTGGGAGACCCCTTTGTCGCGGGTGCTCTTCCAATCGATCAACCGATCGATTGGGCATGAGCCAATCGATCGGTTGATCGATCCAGCTCATGTGGACTTGCCCAATCAAGCCCAAAGCCCCCTAAAACTAACATCCGGTTAATCCATGACCTGTTGGTACATCATGCCTAGCATCCAACCATACCCGACCAACCTCGAACTAACCTTCTAGCCTCCTCCATCAGCCTTGCGTCCCTCGGATATCTCCCATCCTTCACGCCTTGCCTTCAGGAGCTTCCTTCGGCCTCATCCTAGTTGTCGGGTCTTCCTTGTCAAATCATACCAGGACTTACCTTGCTAATACCACATGCTTGGACTTACAACCTTTGTCAAGTCACACTTGGACTTCCCGTTGCCTGGCTCCTCACTAGGACTTCCCAAATGCTTGGCTCCTCACCAGGACTTTCTCCTTTACCAAGATCACACTTGGACTTTCAGTTGTCTGGCTCCTCACCAGGACTTCCCAAATGTTTGGCTCCTCACTAGGACTTTCTCCTTTGCCAAGATCACACTTGGACTTTCCAATTTGCCTGACCTCCAGTTAGGACTTCCACCACTGCCTAAACTCTAGTTAGGACTTCCATACGCCTCACCTCCAGTTAGGACTTTTCCAGTCAAGTCTCCTGTCAACCTTGACCTACTTGACTTGTATTCTCATCAACATGGTCAACCCTTTGACCATCTCCATAATCGGACGATTGCTCCAGCAATCTCCTTATATTGTCAAACATCAAAACTCAATTCCGACTCATGCTCGACTCAACTCAGGCTTAGTCAAACTGGTCAAACTTGACCTAGGGAAATTGTCCCAACAATCTCTCCCTTTTTGATGTTTGAAAATACCTCTAAGTTAGGCTAAATCCCATAGTCTTAACCTCTTCTTTATACCAAGGCTAAATCCCATAGCCTTAACCTCTTCTTTATCACAAGGCTAAATCCCATAGCATTAACCTCTTCTTTATACCAAGGCTAAATCCCATAGCTTTAATCTCTTCTTTATCACAAGGTTAAATTCCATAGCCTTAACTTCTTTTTTATTACAAGGCATAAATGAAGGTTTCCTTCATTCTCTCTCTTTCCTAGAGGGTAAACTCACCCTGCTTGGGATGAAGGCCTTACTTAACCTTCCATTCTCCCCCTTTGTCATACATCAAAAACTGAACACAAACTCTTCTCCATAAGAGTTAACTCTACGTTGTCGACAACCTCATATGTTGTTAACAACCCCACAATGAAGATCTCATATTCTTCATTGCCGCCAAAGCTCCCCCTTGAGCTCTACTTCACTTCAAAATGCTCATTCTAGAGCATGCATCAACTTCCCAATGAAACTCCCATTTATTGTATTCAATGCTCCCCCTTGAGCAGTAATCATTTTCTCAATTGCTCATCCAGGAGCATTTTTTACTTTATCCATGAAGGTCCGATCCCCTTCATTAATCCAATGCTCCCCCTTGAGCAGTAATCTACTCCACAATGCTCATCCGAGAGCATTTATCATTGTTACGCAACCACAAGTATACGGTTTCGTCGTCAGTAATAAAAATATCGAATCCACAGGGACTGTTGTTTAGGTACTAGAGATGTCGCAAGGTAAGTTATCTAGACGGTCGAAAGCTGACTTTGGCGTTTGCAAACTAACGAGGGTGATTGAAAAGGGAAAAGAAGGATGAGAGAAAGAGAAAGAACTGATCTTGGATGGAATGAGTTTCGAGAGATGGATTATAGGATTTCGGTTTCATTGTAATACTAGGAGATACTACATAGATTGCTTAGTTTCTGCCCTCTATGTCCATGCTCTTGTAGGAAGTTAGATTGGTCAATATCCCTAAGTATCGAATAGAGATAATCCCTGTGAAATCCTGTAACGGTTAACCCCCCTGTCACGAGGGCGCCTTGGTAGATCACTGGGATACACATCTAGTAAATAACACTAAGGATAAGGGTTACCTACCTCTGTATGGAGGAATTGCTTCTCCCTTCAAGAGAATGTCCTAGACGTCCATAAATGGGTTACCCTTGTCACTAGGGCTCCTTGGGTATACGATCTAGAGCACTCTCTTTACGAGAGCAGCAGTTCCTCAGGGATTGTTTCTCCTTTTAAGGGAACGTCTTAGACGTCCGGAAAGGGTTACCCTTGTCACTAGGGTACCTTGGTAAATACGCTCTAAGGTATCCCCTTTGCGGGATCAACAATCCTCCACATCAAGCAATCAAAGCATAGAAATGTAAACATGACACTCACGCAACTCATCAAGCACGAACAAGGCATCAACATGTCATTGAATAGAAACAAGGCGAATCTACATAGTTCTACATCTCCATCATATTACAAATACTTCCTAATCCTAGAAGATGATGTCTACTCCATTTTGGGGGAAGAACAACCCCAGAACATAAAGAAAAGCATACTTACAACCCTAGAAGAAAAGGAAGAAGAGATGCTTGATGATTCCGATGTCTTGGGGATGCTTCCTTGCTCCGGAGATGGACGGATCGTCAAGGGACGGGAGTAGATGAAGCTCTAGGGTTTCCCCCGAAGGAGAAAACCCTTTCCCAAGGAGAGGGATGAAGTCCTCGAACCAAAGATCCCCAAAAATAGGTTTCTTGACCCTTTTATAAGCTAGGGTATGAGCGTCGCATGGCCCGTGGCACGGCTGTGCAAGGTTGGCACGACCACGCCCATCCTCTCTTCTGTCGAAGCCGCACGACCGTGCGAAGCCGCACAACCGTGCCAAGCCGCACGACCGTGCGAAGCCGCACGACCGTGTCTTCCTTCTGCACTGGTCAAGTGGCATGGTCGTGCGATTCCGCACGGCCATGCTCTTCCGCTGCACTGGTCAAGTGGCACGGCCATGTGATTCCGCATGGCCATATTCTTCCGTTGCACTGGTCAAGTGGCACAGCCATGCGATTTCGCACGGCCATGCTCTTCCGCTTCTTTGGTTATGTATCAAGGTCATGCTTCTTCTTGTAAGCCATTTTAGTTCCTCTTACCATGGTATTCTTGAGATGTAGTCTTCATAAGAGTTGTATATCTTGAAGTTATCTACATTTTGATATTTATAACGGCTCATAACTCCAACCGAGCAGAAAGTTATGGTCATTTTACTTTTGGTCTACAGTGCTAGAAATTCCACACAGCCTCACACGCCCCCCACACGGCCTCCACACGGCCGTGTGGGTTCTACATGGCCAGAACATGAAGAAAACTTAGTCTTCACCTACCCGTGATAGTCTGGTAGCTCTAGACTTCATGTAGGCTTCGTTTTTACTCCAAATCACGTCCTATCAATCAGAAAACACACAAAAGAGCAGATCTCTGAACAAAAGAGTATTTATGATGAATATGTACTAAAAGAGGTGAACATGCATAGAATATACATGAATAAAGTAAGTGAATGTGCGTCAAAATATGTATAAATGATCATAAAATATATGCACATCACACCCCCAGACTTAAACCTTTGCTTGTCCTCAAGCAAAATCCGCAATCTAGATTCATGTAGTTAAATAGTGCATCATAATCTCTAGCAAGTCAATCTAATTATATCAAATGATTTCATTGGTGAGCAAGATACAAAAGTAGTTTGAGTATGACCTAAGTAGTAGTCCTCCGTACTAAGTGCGAAAGTGGCCTAAATTTATCAAGTTTCAATCCCTGAGTCTAGTCAAGTCGTCATAGAGTTGTGTTCCTTATGCTTCCGGCAATAGGCACTTACCTGCCATATGCAAGGTTCGTTCCCCTCAAAAAAGTGCTATGCATCATCTACACAAGGTCTCAAAGGAATACTCAGTATCAAGAGAAACATAACATTCATTTCCCCAGTAACCTAACTTGGTCTCAAAGGGGTGAATTGCTAGTTTCCACTCACGACAATAATTTTTTTATCTCTTATTTTTTTTTCAATCAGTTTTTTTTCTTTTTGAATGTTTGCAAAGTACCAAACTTGAACAAACTTTTATTTTTTTTTTGGATTAATTTTTTTTCAAATAAGCTTACATGATCTGAGTTTATCTAGTAACCAAAATGTAGTTGAGAGGTCACTATAGAAGCACAAGTACTAGTCCAATTCTATGAATCATGACTATTTTAGAGTTATCAACAATCAAAAATAGGCATAGTGTATATAGATCCTAAAACAAGGCCAATACTTAAACTCTTATAGTAAAAGCATTGCTCACTTCATGCTATCAAAGATAGAAAAAGATATATCACTAAACATACTAGCACGATAAGTAATACATAAAATCTAGAATAAACGTGCTAGTATTTTACAATAAGGAACAAGCAATCATGATGTGATGTAAGATGCAAAAAGAAATAAGCAAAAACTAAACTGAACCAAATGCATCTAATGCATCCCCCCAGACTTAAACTTTTTATTGTCCCAATGAAAACTAAAAACAATGTGGAGGAGATTTAAAGTAAGAGAAGTTACCAAATGATATGTGCTAAATATCCATGTCATGAACTTCTCCATCATGTAGTTGCCCTCCTCCTAATCTTTGAATCCTATAAAAGAAGATTGACAACAAAAATTAAGTAAAGGATACATGTTTATTATAAAAAAAGAACTGAAGACATAAATAAAATAAGAAAGAACTTGGGTTGCCTCCCAAGAAGCGCTTGTTTAAGGTCATTAGCTTGACCACCTCATTAGATTCATCGAAATCTCACTCTTGGAGGGGTAAGATATTTCATCACCCTCTTACCAAGGGCTCTTATTATGGAGGGAGCTTTCATCAAAAGGCGAAGAATCGCTCTCTCCATTTTCGCCTTCTTGGAAATTCTTTCAGGAGTTCGTAGACGGTTCAGATCGAGCTTCCAATTATAGGTCCCATGAAAATCTGCACACCGAAAAGAAAGGCAAACCTCCCACAAGCATGTAATATTAGAAGGAACTAGAACCGTATTAGTATGAACTAAATATGCATAAAAAATTGAATCACATCCAACAAAATCAATTATAGGTACTTCTATGAAATTTTCTAAAAGATCACTAGAAATACTAACCTTGCATTGTTGAGATGTACCTGAAAGTTTTAAACAATGGGATGTGACTTCTTCAGAATTAAGAATTGGTTCTGGTTCTGGCTCAGGTGGAAGTGACACTAAAAGTAGTGATTCTTGGGGCTTTACTTCTATTGCACAAGTCCCTACACAATTATCATCAACCAACTCCATTCTTGCAAATTCCATAGTATCGATTGGTTGTGCAACCAAGAGAGGTGATCCTTGGGGCATTTCCTCCTTAGTACATGTTCCTACACTTTTATCTACCACATCATCATCATAAGTGGGGAAGAGTCCACCAACACTAATGTCATCAATAGAGGGATCAACAACATTATTAGAAATTTGAAATAATATTCGTAAAGCTGAGATCCCCCGTTGCACCATTAGCTCTTCAAAAACTTGTGTTGTGGCCTTCATCTGACTTGGAGCAAGGATATTTGCGCGTTGGGAGTCCTCCAAGTCAATCTGCTCATCTGGTTGTGAATGATGTGATCTGTCCAGTGAAAAATCATCCTGAAACTCTGAGAAACTCTGAGATGCTTGAAAAGAATGATCAACACCTTGTACACTTCTATAATCAAAATTTTGATAATCTCTCCAATCCTGATTGTAGTGCTGAGGTGGGTCAGAGTTATGTTGCTGGGCAAATGACTGCTCACTCTGCTCCAGAATTAACTGAGGTTGAAAGTCCTGAATTTGATAATCTCCCCAGTCATAGCCGTAAGTATCAGGAACCTGCTCATACGTATCTTGATGTTGAGGTTGGAATAAGTGCTAAAGTTCCATGAAGGAGTTAGCAGTATTTTGGAAGAAGCGGCATAAGGCAGCTGGATGAGACGTGCTATCACATTCTCCACAAAGAAACTCAAGTTGCTCTTCTGGATCATAGCCTTTATCAATGAGAGATCTGGGTCTTGCACTCATAGGTGTAAAAAATTCTCTTGAAGCCCTACTTGACATGTTAGTGCTCAAGATATCTAAAAACAATATATGAGAAATAAAATGCTATATGAAAAATACGAGACAAAATACAGAATTTAAATTGTAAAAAAAAATAAATGCAGAATTTAAAGACAAGAAAGAAAATGTAGATTTTTTTTTGAAATATGAAAATGGAAAAACAAAAGTATTCACAAGTCTAAATTAACTAAATTGCTAATCTACTAATGTTAATGCGAGCAGTCCCCGACAACGGCGCCAAAAACTTGTTATGCAACTACAAGTGTACGGTTTCGTCGTCAGTAATAAAAATATCGAATCCACAGGGATTGTTGATTAAGTACTAGAGATGTCGTAAGGTAAGTCTAGACGGTCGAAAGCTGGCTTTGGCGTTTGCAAACTAATGAGGGTGATTGAAAAGGGAAAGAGAAGGATGAGAGAAAGAGAAAGAACTAATCTTGGGTGGAATGAGCTTCGGGAGATGGATTCTAGGATTTCGGTTTCATTGTAATACTAGGAGATACTATATAGATTGCTTAGTTTCTACCCTCTATGTCCATG